>NW_028257823.1:0-38639 GCF_054643075.1 Acanthaster planci | reverse complement strand
AAAATATTCATAAACTGACGTAGAAAAACTTATAACCATGACCAAAACAAACAAGCAGCCACCAAAAACAAGTATCGAAAAGGATAGGATAAACATTGATGGCAGGGATATAAAAATATTTACAATTATAATGTACAAAAAATATTTACAATTATAATGTACAAAACCTGATATGTAAAAAGGATAATTTAAGATACATGTATATTAAGAACCAACGCTCATAGACCAAAAACATACCATCGGTCATTGAATAAAGATTGCATTTTACATTGTCTGTGTGTTTAAAAGCTTTCTACACCTGTAGCTGGCAAAGAATATGGACATGGAAGTAGAACCGTTGGAAACTACCACCTCTTTACCAGAACGGTACTGATCTGTTTTGCTGTTTTTTTATCACAACAGTAAAATAATCAGGTGCAATAGTAATATCGGAACAACGCTGAGAACTTAATTCGTTGAAAGGAAGCAATCCTGCAAATGCTAAAGTTATCATAGCTAGATCTCTAATAACTAATAAATCTGTTTCTTCGGCATACATATCACAAAGTTTGACCGACATCTCAGATGTTACTGCATCTTTTTTTCTGTGTCATGTGCCCAGTTGTACGTGTAGCCAATTCCTGCAAATTAATGACGAATGAATTATTTGTTGGGTCGACTAAACCATTCATCTCATGCACCCATTTAATGCTGTATACTGCAGCTGAGATAACATGATGGGATGCACCCGAGTCCAGAAGCTTCGTCAGATTCACGGTGATGGTAATGGGCTGGGCTGGTAAAGGGGTGTAACCAGTTCTGGTACAAAAGCTCTGCCATTTCTTGAATCCCCCGACGTACTTTTTCACCGTTGCACCACTCTTGGAAAGCATAAGATGATGACACACCTGCCTCCAAAGCTGCGAGACACTGTGCTGCAATCCTATCTCTCTCAGAGAAAATGGAAATCACATTCAATTTTCCCTTCCAGTAATTACAATGATGCTGGACAAATTCAAATCACTAGCTTCAAAGCTATCAACTTGAATTTCAGGGAGTCATCAGAAAAAAATACCATTATTTCCTTGACCTTTAAGGATGACTTTTTCTTGTGGAAGTACCATACTCTTGTCTTTAACGACTTAAAACTTTGCTTGCAGTAAGTAAAAAGGGCCAAAAAGGTGCCGATTCCCACATTGGAACGATCAATGTGCCCTTAATTAGCTCTGGCAACAATAATTTCAGAACTACTCTTTGGGGAGGTACTAGTCAGTTATTGTCATTAGCCCACATCTGGCTAAAAGCGTCAACTGCCTCCGTTCCTGGACACCACCACCTCGAGTTAAATGTTTTACACTGTTTATTCAAATTAGATGCAAATCCATGGTGGTATCCTCCAATCATCACTGTCCATGGTTCTGCTCAGCAAATCTGCTTGTATATTGCTTTTTCTTTGTATCCATTCTGGGTCAAGAGTTGTCGAATTCGTTTCACAAAAGTTGTTCATGTTCAGAGATATTTCCTGCAAGTTAGACTTTTTGCTACCGTTATTCAACACTTGCTTCACATTTTATTACCAGTCAAGCACTGAATTCTCCTACTTTTCAATAACTTCTAGTTACTTTTGAGTACTCAGTGTACCGATTCCAATTCTCTCCAATTTTTACCCCATGAGCCTACCACTACACTACCTTCCACTAGCCTTTCTTGGCCAACAGATCTTCTAACGCATACTTGTACGTCATCACGGCCTGCCATCGAGGCTCCCGCACAAAGGGAGTTCATACTGCCACAGCCGTAAGTGGAAATATCACTGCCTTCAGCAAAGGCTCCCGCACAAGGGGCGTCTACAGTAATACCCTCTGCAGTGGCTGCATTAGTTTGTAAAAGTGCTATACACACATCTGTCATCGCTGCCTTCAGTTCAAGGCTCCCGCACAAAGGGAATTAACACACGTGCTTTCAGTAACAGCTCCCGCACAAAGGTAGACATGCCCTTCACAAAGAGAGACATGGCCGCCATACCCAGTGGCGGATGCATCACTGAATACTTTAATCGCACTCGATTCTGGGCTTTTAATACTTAAGCCATGAAGGTTAACATTTCTGCAATTGGGAACCATTCTTGGTTTTCCTTTCCTATTATACGCCACCGTTAACGGATTGACGATGACAGGATGTGAGTCAACCTCCGAGATGGAACCCTTTGCAAGTAGTCTCTGTATCTCTTCCACACCGAAAGTGGCGTTTTCCTTAGCAGACTTGTTATTATCGGAAAATATAACATGAGGCGCCGTTCGCAAAGGAATTTTACATCCTTCCAGCAAAAAACTTCTAATGAATGGAATAACTCCAATTTTTCCCACTGATGCAACGCTTTGCCTAATCTCCCAATGGTGACATCTTAACCAAACTCTCACCACGGTAACGCCTGCCAAGTTGCAAATTAGAGTCAGATTTTTCCATGCCTTCTTGAGCAATTTTGCCATCCATGTTATCTACATTATTGCTTGAAACACTTCCAAAAAACGTATCCACCTTGATTGCATCCATGTTTTGAGTACTCTCATACTTCCAGTGACCGGCTTGTCCGCAACCAGAACAAAGCCCTTGCTCGCTCTTGCCGACTGTGGACGGCCGGGGTACTGCCAGGAAGCAAATCTGGTGGGTTTTCTGCTTCTCTTGACCCGTTCAGTCTTAAGCCTCTTAGTGGCCCTGGCTTCAGCCCTATACATCTTCTTCTTGTCTTCTGAATCCGACGCCAGTGGGTTGGTTTCATATTTCTTTACTACGCTCCACACCAGCTCCGAAACATCTGCCATTTTGATTAGTTTTTGTCTATGATTTATTAACTCTATACCCTCAGGTATATACTTCGATGCTTGCTGTATTTGAGCTTCGTCCTGCAGATTCAACTCGGTGTCTCTCAGCTTAGAAGCAACTTTAACATTAAACTTATATTCATGTTCTCAACTCTTGCGTTTGAAAGTGTAATTGTCATTGGTCAAAATACTGTTCTGTATTTTTACAAGCTGACTGCTGTTAAGCTTGCTCTCAAATGCAGATAGTTTGACGATATCAACCAGTCAAGCTTTTCAAGCCCCTCAAGAATTTCGATTCGTTCATATATCTTACCTTCCAAGCTGCTTACTCTTTGTTCCAAAGTTGATTGGTTTTTGTCCTTGGTAGCCATTTCCTGCAAAGGAACTAAGCGAGGCCGATTATCCGATCCGGTATTGCCTTCAGTCAAGAAAATATCTTCTTCTCGCTGTGCAATTTTTAACGCTGCTCGAAAAGTGCCCGGATTTGCGCGACGAACTTCGGCACGAATGGCTTTCGGACGCAGAGCATCTACAAAATGGTAAACAGCAAGGTTCTCTCTGTTTTCAACGTCTATGCACGGGTACGCATTCGACATTTGGCTCCGTTTGTCTTGAGCTAACGCAGCCAGTTTTTCGCCACTTTGCCTCTCACGGAGTTTTAGGCGTGAACGGTTGGTATCTGCCGAATGACTAGGGCTGAAATGTGCACGAAACTCATCAAGTATTTGACCGTAATTCAACTTACACGTATCAGACAAGTGTCTGGGCCTCTCCCCTTACGCTAATGATTAATCTTATCATCTGTTTTCCATTTGTTAACTATGCTTCACAAATCAAAATGTAAAATCCAGTCTTTACAATCAGTGGTTCCATCATAGGTCCCCGCAGTGCGGTGATGTGATCCTTCTACAAAAATTACTTTTGGATCTGCTTTTTTTTCCCGAACCGTAAGGTTATCATAAGAGGGCCTCAAAAGACTGTTATTAGGCCCACTAGCTATCGGGTGTTCGGGGGTCGGAGGATTTTGTTCAGTTTTAGATCCGATAGCCAGTGGAACCTGCTTTTCAGCTGATTCCAGCACCGCTTCATTATACAAAGAACTAATTTCTGCCTCAGGTCCTGCTATATCCTCACTAGCCTTTTCAGCAACACTACTCCGGAGGTCGGAAATATCATCATCTGAAAGGACAATACCATATGTTCTCCTGTGTGCCATGTTAAAAGAAAAACCCACCGCTGCCACCAAAGATTTGTAATGGACCGAGCGGTAACTAATTGACTTAGCGGTGGGGCGCCGCCTAAATGGGCTGCGACTGACAAAAAAAAACACAGTAAACGAATATTAAGACACATTTAACACACAAAAAAAGCACACAGAATTTCTAGAGGGCCCTCCAGACGTTGTAATTTTTTTAAACTAATACTCATCTATTATAAAGAAGGAGAAAAGTATGTAGGAAAAGGTTGTGTAGTGTTTAAACAACCTAAGGGCGTGGCCCGATATAAGTGCACTGGGTTAGAGTTAAACGTAAAAACAAGTAGGCACAAATCCGATGAAATGGTTCTAGGGGCTGGAGGCAATAGGCACAAATGTGCACACAACAAAAAAAAGAAACGAGGCCAAATGAAATTTGGGGAGGAAAGCAAATAAATTTACAGAGACTTATCTGTACCGACGAAGAAAACTAAAGATCCCCAAGCCTATGAGTTCCTCCGACCCACGCGGCCAGTTGGCTTTGGCAAAATGACCACACCCCAAGCTAATGCTACTGGCTTTTATACAGTCAACGCGATCTGCCTGACTGATTATCAATGGAAACTATGTGAGAAACTATGCAAATGTATTGACAAAAGCGGTATGTACCTTACCCCAGTACACAGCAGTACCTAAAGAGTGGAAGGAACTTCGGAGGCCTCACCCAGCGTAGGTAATATATGCACCAATACAATTACATTACAACCTATTTGTTATAATATACGGAACCCAACGCCCCATTACGCAACGAGCTATGCGTTGCTCAAATTCGTAAGACAATAGTTTCCCGCTATTATCCGAAACGCAGGAAACAAATATGAAGAACACCATCAGTAAAATATGAAGAAGTTTTTTTCTGGGCTGAAAAAAAGTAACTACTGTCATTGTTTCCAGGCATGTCTTTTTCAGAAAAAGGTGTCGATTTCAAAGCTTAAATGGATCATTTCGTTGTCCAATTGAAAAGAACTCCCTTCAACCAGTGTTCAGACCATTCAAACATCAAACCTTCCATAGCGAACACAAGCTACAATATGCTCATCCTTGGGCACACATTACGGTCATTTCAGTGGGAGCTACACTGCTCCATGGAGGAAGGACACAGGAGGAGTTGTAACTCAGGCACCTTCAAAGCGTCCAATGATGACGAATAATAGAAAATATTCCAAAAATGCCTTATTTCTGCCTGCATCTTAGCTGGACAAGTGGGGCCAGTAATATCCTAGCAATACTTGTAGGTTTTTGCTTGCAATTAAATATTTGTATTTAATTGCAAGCAAAAACCTATTAGAACTACTTTTGCCATCGTAAATAAACGCTTAAAATTTTGACTCACTGTTTCATTATCCATGCAAAGTTTGTAATTCTAGTCTCCTCCGTCCAATATACATCAGTGTCAAAGACTTGGAACGAATTTGGCTAAGACTGGCCAACAAAATGTTCACTACTACTGGAAAGCTTAGTTCAGTAGCAACAAAATGCGCTATTTCATCACAAGGAGTGATAGCGAAATCTCATAAAATATGCCTTTGTACAAATGCCATAATAAAAATGATTCAAACAAAACACGAAATCACAGCTTGGCTATTTATTCCTAAAAGAAGTCCAGAAGAAAGCGTTCGAGAAGGGCAACAACTGCACATGAACACTTCGGGTATACAGCCTAATAAAAGCAACTGCGCAAACACTACACTTGATGATGTTGTCGGATCATATCAAGCACCAACGATGGCATGAATATTCAACTTCCTATACTGCAGTAAACAACGTTTTAGGTATGCAGATTACCAACGAAAAATTGCGGCGACGATCATGGGGTACAAAGGGAGCTTATGGTAGCAAAACAGATGATGGGTAGCAGGCGTGCGCTGTGCTCTGGCTATGGACTTACCGGGCATGCCAGAAAGTGGTAATCGGCTTGATGTTATAGACCGGGCAGTTCAAACTCCTTCTGTGTCCTTTCTCCATGACTGCTCTAATCAGTACGCGGAGCACCACCTTAGAGTCTTGAATTCCGATGATTATGAAGTGTAACAACCTCGACTCCTTAACTTTTGGCGAGATGTTTTTAGTAGCGCTGAATTTGAGTCTCAGTAACCGAACTCGAAGCAATCGTCCTAGCCTAAGTATACGGACAATTCAGACTTAAAAGAAGTCTTTGTTGACAAACAGAATTTGGTTAAGAATACGAGTTTCTTTTATTCTCAAAACCTCGCCTCATGCAAAGCTCCTCACAGTCAAACAGGGAGTTGGTGAGGAAAATCCTCCTGTTTGCTAACGAGTATTTCACCGCAGCAAAATTCACAAATCAAGTATTTTCTTAATATGAAAACACTTCACAGGCTCAAAGCATCGAGGTTGGTCTCATCAGACTTTGGCTCTCTGCTCGCAAAGTTCCAACTCGATTTCTCAACACACTTTCAGGGTTTTTATACTCTACAAATCTACGGTTTCAACATAGTTACTGAATATAAGTCACAAGTAAATTATGCAGCAAGGTTACATCACCCTGCTCTAAATTGATGACTATTTCCATTGACCAATCAGAATAAAATCAAATGATTTAAACTTATGACTTATATGAATTTCTTGATAAAGTTCCACCCTTTCATTTTGAAGAAATACTATTCCATGAAACAAGGAAAGTTGTGGGTGCACTGGCCTCCGCCCCCACATTTCAAGTAGCTAGCCAAGTTTTATCAATAGGTCAACTGGCCTTGGTGAACATCTGGTGTTTGACTCATTGACCACTACACTTTTCTGGAAACCTGTTCTCAAAATTGTTACAGGGAGATAATAGATGGAATGGACAGTGTGCTGTACTGTAATCAATACAGATTTGTATATAGTGTGTATGATTTCTACCGATGTTCCCTTCAGTCATGCGTGTTGTTTGGGCTGTAATACAGACATACAAATCGTGTGTAACAACACGACTATTTAAAAATCCGGCGAAATTTTAGTCGAGAGATCAGTGAATGATAGACAAGGAAAATGGCCAGCTGTTTGTCATCTATATCGATGACTAAAAGTTTTTAAGGTCATTTCCCCCTAGATCCCCGCTGAATGGAGCACGCGCATGATGGTACGCGAATAAAGAAACTTCACGAGGGTGTCCCTGTATGTTGGGGAAGATATGTGTTTCTATTTTCAAGGATGGTTTGTGCCCGGGAGATGTTAATTAATTTAAGATTTTTGCCCTGCCTGACGTGTATAATTACACTGTATACCCAGTGTTTGCCCCCAAAATAGTGCAAAATAGTGTAGAATCAAAGCAAAAAGCAGTCTGATTAAGACAGTACCCTAAACAATATACATGCAACTGCAAGGAAAGTTGTGTGAATGTGCACTATACCATTGATTTTTTTGGTAAATAATTATTATCTTTTTTCAGTCTACTGCTCAATATATCTGGGACAAGGTCGTGGGCAACCATCGAAAAGGGCGCCTTTGAAGGTCTAATCACCTCCAAAATGAAGTGAGTTTTCAAGCTATATGGGGCCTTCAAGTCGTAACTCGTGGAATTATTTTTTAGTGCATATCTATGAAATATATTGTGTAGTTTTTTCTATTTCTGATATACATAACTGCTCTATAGATTCCATAGATTTCCCAGAGAGTTTCATTAAATGTTCTCAACGTTCTGCTTTTAGCTTTGTGTTTAGTTATCTTTTTGGATAGTTTGCGTTTTCAGAAACAAAACAAAAGCTGACAACAACGAGAAAGATTTGCGTTTAAGCAGTTTGATTACTCGTTGTTTGCAAAATATGTGCCGATTTGTTCATTTATGTCTAATATTTTAGGTTGTTTATACTCTTTCAATCTTAACCATGCTTTTGCTTTAGGATGGAAGTGCATTTCGGAATATTTCATCATTTCATTGTCCATAATCCACTTGGATTATATTCACAGCCTCTGAGTAATTTCACAATTTGAGTAACTACATAATAATACCAATAAAGCGAATCCTTGAATGAATCCAAGTCGGTTTAACATTAAACATTTCTTTCCCCTCTGGAGAATTCAAATGTGCTTTACATGTAGTTGTTAATGTAATGCACATTCAGTTCAGTTTTTACCAAGGTAGAAAGATCAAATGATACTTGTTACCGTGTTTTGTTTCCTGTATATTCATTGCATTTAAGGTCTAATCCCATCTGGATGCTGTTTCAACAGTCAAACAATTTTCTAATTACTATTGCAGCTGGATAGTCACCGATGACCACCGTCTGTGCTGTACTTTCTCCAATTTGCAAAACTACTCTGTAAGGGACGACTGCCTGACCACAAACCTTAAGCCAGACTTAAACCTGTGCGACAGCCTTATGCCAAACAACTCATTGCGCGTAGCACTTTGGGCACAGGGAATAAGCGCTCTCATCGGTAATCTCTGTGTTATTGTTTGGAGGCTCGTGCAGAAAGGTGACAGAGAAGGCAAAACGACGTTATCTTTTATGGTCGGCAATCTAGCCGCAGCAGACTTTTTGATGGGTGTGTACATGTTAATTGTGGCAGTTGCAGATCTGAGATTTGGCGAAAATTACTTTCTGGAGGCCCCCGAATGGCGTTCCAGCACACTGTGCAAAGTCGCTGGAGTTCTGGCAGTTCTGTCCAGTGAAGCTTCGGTGTTTTTCATAACTCTAATCAGTGTTGACTGTTTCCTTGGTATTGTATTTCCGTTCAGATCCTTCAGTCTCGGGAAAAGGTCAACAAAAGTCATTGTTTTCGTCTTATGGTGTCTGGCACTCTGTGTGAGTGTCATCCCAACAGTGTCTGTTGGTCCTGACTCAGATGCATATGGACTTTCGGACGTCTGTATGGGTCTTCCTCTGTCCATCAAGTCATCAAGGGTGGTAGCTGAACCCCCGACGTTTAATGACAGTGATCCTGAGTCCTTGACATCTTACATACCAGAAAAGGTTCTTAAAGCAAAAGCGTGGAAGCCATCTTGGATCCTGTCAATTGTACTCTTTCTTGGCGTCAATCTGATTTCATATCTGTTTGTACTGTGTTGCTACGTCGCCATTTTCATCAGTTTCAAGCGGACAGCCAGGACTGTCCGAACGGAGGCAGAAAGAGACCGTGAAATAAAAATGGCGGTCAAAATGTTTCTGATTGTGGCGACCGACTTCTGTTGTTGGATGCCAATAATCATAATGGGTATTCTGTCCCAGTCAGGAGCAGTCGTGCTCTCTAGCAACATGTACGCATGGACAGTGGTTCTGATTCTACCAATCAACTCTTCCCTCAATCCCTATCTGTACACGTTTTTCACTGTCTGTTGCGCGACTAAGCCAAAAGGAAAAGCCATCCAATCCAAAGCAAAGAGCAGGAAAAACAAAGCTAAGTAAACGTGTGCACGAGGCACAAGCACATGAATCTTTGACTTAAACATGTTTGGGAAGCGAGGTTAATTGTTACCTGGAAAGGTTGCTCAAGTGGCTTTCTTCCTCACCAAAAGGCTGATAGGTGTTAGGACCTTGGGTATTGATCTGGTTTCTTTGTATCCGCTGAAAACTCAATACAGGAAAAAGTAACAAAACCATTTTGAACCTATGTGTCAAACTTGCTTCATTTCAGTTTCGAACACAATGTTGACATTGGTACAAAATACCTGCATATATTGTTTTATTCACCTTGCATGTAAGCAAAGGAATAGAGCTTTAAAAGGATTAGAGCTTATTAACAACATACCAAAAAGAGGCACACGTCACCAAAAGTACATGCAAACATGCATGTAATAATGAATACTTGAACGAAGTAAAGGACTTGCATTCGTGAGTTAAGGGAGAATAAAATATTTGACAGCTTCTATTGTCTTCGTATTTCGCTTTTAGTTCAAAATATCTGTTTCCATTGTTTCTTCCATTCTTGTCCTAATTCCTTTTTCATTTTCTGTTTTGGATGCTTAGCGTTTGCTGGTAAGGACGTTGTAATGGCAACCAGATATATCTGAGACACTTGTTATGGTTCTGTCGATTCCTGTGTTCGGTGTTCTTTCCTTGACCACATTTTTCGGTCATGTATTCTTCAACGAGTCTTAGAGTGATACTATTTGAACTTGGTGGGAATTCTCAGCAGGAATATCAATGCTATTCAGCTTGATACAAACGCTGCAGTTGAGAACGCGCTGAGTGCGGTCACGGAGCATATATCTTCGTGGCATGCGTGCACTTTGAAGTTTTCATGAGGAAGAGACGAAACGATAATATTCATTTCAGGATGCAGCAGTAAACGAAAGGGAGGCGGCAAATATAAGAAAAGGACATATTGTAAGTGACCATTTCCTCCTTAAAAATAGAGATTTCTTTTATGTTTCTTATGTGTTAAAAGTGAGCAGGAGATGTTAGCATAATTGTTAAAGGAATTACTTTTGAGGAAGAGAATAATGAGATCAAAAATATTAATCAAACTGGAAAAAGCAGATCTAAATGGGTGTTTTAGTAAGACTTGTGTAATTTACAACGCAATCCTGTTAACATAAGCCTACGATCTAAAATGTCCCACCTGATCGGCCTATCTCATTCTTTACAAATGAAAGAAATGCAAACCTCTATTCTTATAGACAGTCAAGGAAACACAAATGTGCGTCACTAATGAAATTCCGCGTATTAAACAGTAGTTCATGCCTGATAACCCAATTAATCAAAAAGTGGGGAGGGGGCGTCGGGTACGTGCCACGTCCGGATCTGTTGCTGCATTGGAATCCTTCCCTAACCAAAAATGTACATTCATACACTCTTCACATTTTTGTCGAAAATTGCCTCCAGGGTACTGTTTTTCTGTGAGCCTCAGAAAGCTTACCAATGAGAGCATTGTGAGTAGAAGGCTTTCCAGCCAGCTGCATCTTTCTGATGTGAATATGTTAAAATTACAGTGGACTTGGTAAAAGTTAATGCACCTATGGAAACTTTGCTATCATAGAGACTTTGAACACACGACACGTCAATAAAACATGTGTATGGTGCATTTTTAGTGTTTGAGTGATGCCATCACGTTAAGCTCTGGTACCCATTGATCCCATATATGTTTGCATATTATATGTGTTCATTGGTGGTGTAACCCTGTTCAAGTTACCTCTGATGGCTTGAAACTATAACTGAAGTACTAAAGGAAGTTTACTGGAAGGTCTAGCTGACGCATTCAAAATCGTAGAACTATATCCTTGGGAGTTTCGGTCTAAGACAAACGTTTTGTTGATGTTTGATTTGAGTGTTTCGCGTACAGCTTCTTGAATATTAAATTAATCATTATTATTTTAAATTTCATATTTGCATGCTACTCAGACTGAAGCAGTTTAGATTTCTAATTAATTCCGTTGTTTTAAATTGTATTTCGTAATTATTGCAAGAATGTTGCTGCTTGTTTTCCCGTTTTTTTATTTGTCATCCTCTTCCTGTTGGTTTTAAATTCGGTTATAATATGAACATTGAATTATTGAATTAATTTTTGCTACTTTAAATATAATCTTAAATTCTGAGCAGAGAGTGGGTGACTTTTGATTTATATTTAAGTGCTGTGAAAACATGTTGATTGTAAGCTTGGCACAAGTGTTTATAATGCAGGAAGATTTTTGCATGATTTTCAACTTTTTTCTTTTTTTTTTGTCCTGCCATGTTCTTTCTTTTCTTAATGCATTTAACATTATTCATAAAAGGAGGTCAGCAGTCTTTGTGATTTTTGTCTCTGACGAAATATTCATTCGTGTTCTGCGGCACCCCGAGTTCGATGGTCTTTCCTAATGCGTAGAGTTTGTAGTTATCCCGTTTTCATAAATGTTGAAATGACAAAACTAGAGACTTACTGGGATCATTCAGCAAGCACTACATTTGTTTCCCTGCAAACTACTCCTTGTAATCGCCTTGGGTAGTTTTAGCGTTTGGTTTATTTAAGACAACGTGTGTGTTGTTTTAATTTAGAACCCTGGTCGAATCTGGATGCTGCTTTAAAAAAAAACAGAAAAAACATAAAATCCTTACGGTGTTGGTCAGAAGATTTACCCATTCGTTCGATTTGGACAGAAGAACTTCGCCAAAGAACTGTGGGTTGGTAAAGTGAATGATAATGAAAATTTACATAACTAATTTAATATAAGACCTCTTCACATTTTTGTCGGAAATTGCCTCCAGGGTACTGTTTTTCTGTGAGCCTCAGAAAGCTTACCAATGAGAGAATTGTGAGTAGAAGGCTTTCCAGCCAGCTGCATCTTTCTGATGTGAATATGTTAAAATTACAGTGGACTTGGTAAAAGTTAATGCACCTATGGAAACTTTGCTATCAGAGAGACTTTGAACACACGACACGTCAATAAAACAAGTGTATGGTGCATTTCTAGTGTTTGAGTGATGCCATCACGTTAAGCTCGGGTACCCATTGATCCCATATATATTTGCATATTATATGTGTTCATTGGTGGTGTAACCCTGTTCAAGTTACCTCTGATGGCTTGAAACTATAACTGAAGTACTAAAGGAAGTTTACTGGAAGGTCTAGCTGACGCATTCAAAATCGTAGAACTATATCCTTGGGAGTTTTGGTCTAAGACAAACGTTTTGTTGATGTTTGATTTGAGTGTTTCGCGTACAGCTTCTTGAATATTAAATTAATCATTATTATTTTAAATTTCATATTTGCATGCTACTCAGACTGAAGCAGTTTAGATTTCTAATTAATTCCGTTGTTTTAAATTGTATTTCGTAATTATTGCAAGAATGTTGCTGCTTGTTTTCCCGTTTTTTTTATTTGTCATCCTCTTCCTGTTGGTTTTAAATTCGGTTATAATATGAACATTGAATTATTGAATTAATTTTTGCTACTTTAAATATAATCTTAAATTCTGAGCAGAGAGTGGGTGACTTTTGATTTATATTTAAGTGCTGTGAAAATATGTTGATTGTAAGCTTGGCACAAGTGTTTATAATGCAGGAAGATTTTTGCATGATTTTCAACTTTTTTCTTTTTTTTGTCCTGCCATGTTCTTTCTTTTCTTAATGCATTTAACATTATTCATAAAAGGAGGTCAGCAGTCTTTGTGATTTTTGTCTCTGACGAAATATTCATTTGTGTTCTGCGGCACCCCGAGTTCGATGGTCTTTCCTAATGCGTAGAGTTTGTAGTTATCCCGTTTTCATAAATGTTGAAATGACAAAACTAGAGACTTACTGGGATCATTCAGCAAGCACTACATTTGTTTCCCTGCAAACTACTCCTTGTAATCGCCTTGGGTAGTTTTAGCGTTTGGTTTATTTAAGACAACGTGTGTGTTGTTTTAATTTAGAACCCTGGTCGAATCTGGATGCTGCTTTAAAAAAAAACAGAAAAAACATAAAATCCTTACGGTGTTGGTCAGAAGATTTACCCATTCGTTCGATTTGGACAGAAGAACTTCGCCAAAGAACTGTGGGTTGGTAAAGTGAATGATAATGAAAATTTACATAACTAATTTAATATAAGACCTCTTCAAATTTTTGTCGGAAATTGCCTCCAGGGTACTGTTTTTCTGTGAGCCTCAGAAAGCTTACCAATGAGAGAATTGTGAGTAGAAGGCTTTCCAGCCAGCTGCATCTTTCTGATGTGAATATGTTAAAATTACAGTGGACTTGGTAAAAGTTAATGCACCTATGGAAACTTTGCTATCAGAGAGACTTTGAACACACGACACGTCAATAAAACAAGTGTATGGTGCATTTCTAGTGTTTGAGTGATGCCATCACGTTAAGCTCGGGTACCCATTGATCCCATATATATTTGCATATTATATGTGTTCATTGGTGGTGTAACCCTGTTCAAGTTACCTCTGATGGCTTGAAACTATAACTGAAGTACTAAAGGAAGTTTACTGGAAGGTCTAGCTGACGCATTCAAAATCGTAGAACTATATCCTTGGGAGTTTCGGTCTAAGACAAACGTTTTGTTGATGTTTGATTTGAGTGTTTCGCGTACAGCTTCTTGAATATTAAATTAATCATTATTATTTTAAATTTCATATTTGCATGCTACTCAGACTGAAGCAGTTTAGATTTCTAATTAATTCCGTTGTTTTAAATTGTATTTCGTAATTATTGCAAGAATGTTGCTGCTTGTTTTCCCGTTTTTTTTATTTGTCATCCTCTTCCTGTTGGTTTTAAATTCGGTTATAATATGAACATTGAATTATTGAATTAATTTTTGCTACTTTAAATATAATCTTAAATTCTGAGCAGAGAGTGGGTGACTTTTGATTTATATTTAAGTGCTGTGAAAATATGTTGATTGTAAGCTTGGCACAAGTGTTTGTAATGCAGGAAGATTTTTGCATGATTTTCAACTTTTTTCTTTTTTTTGTCCTGCCATGTTCTTTCTTTTCTTAATGCATTTAACATTATTCATAAAAGGAGGTCAGCAGTCTTTGTGATTTTTGTCTCTGACGAAATATTCATTCGTGTTCTGCGGCAACCCGAGTTCGATGGTCTTTCCTAATGCGTAGAGTTTGTAGTTATCCCGTTTTCATAAATGTTGAAATGACAAAACTAGAGACTTACTGGGATCATTCAGCAAGCACTACATTTGTTTCCCTGCAAACTACTCCTTGTAATCGCCTTGGGTAGTTTTAGCGTTTGGTTTATTTAAGACAACGTGTGTGTTGTTTTAATTTAGAACCCTGGTCGAATCTGGATGCTGCTTTAAAAAAAAACAGAAAAAACATAAAATCCTTACGGTGTTGGTCAGAAGATTTACCCATTCGTTCGATTTGGACAGAAGAACTTCGCCAAAGAACTGTGGGTTGGTAAAGTGAATGATAATGAAAATTTAAATAACTAATTTTAGGCCCACTGGGGCTTCAAATAATTTATTGCCGCTAGACTGGGTTGCTAGAGTAAATTCCTATCCTCCGCTGACCACAGGGGCGCTGGAATTACGACCTAGCTGTTTCGCTAAAGCTTTATAGGCAAAATTAATGTGTGTGCTGGTCACTTCTGTCTGACCAGTTTGCCAGGTTGGTTCGTTTGGTTTAGTATTGAATAAATAATCTGTGTTTAGTTGCAAATTTGCAAAATAGCCTTCGTAGGTTTAGTCGTCTTCTATATTCTGCATTTCGTTTGCAACTTTGGAAAGTATACCGCATTCAGTCCAGCCCATTCCAGTTATTTGGAAAGACAATGCCGCGGGCAGCAAAAACAAAGCGGTGTCCTGCCGGCGCTGAGGGGTCGAGACCAAGGGGGAAGCCTCGTTCGGACCGCATCGCGCTGGCTGCTTTCCCGAGTGAATCTTCGGCTCCCATCGCAAAGACGACTGCTGTGTCATGGGGTGAGCCTCTTTCTATACCGTCAGAGCTGACGCCTAGACCTGTAGTTTGTATCACATCTGTCCCTGATGGCCCTGCTATTTTGGCTGCGTCTCCCCCGATTGTTCATTCGGTTATGTCCGTTACCACTTCGTCGGGCATAGAGGGTGTCGATAGACCTGAGTCTGGGGTTTCTCAACATATTTGGGACAAAATTTGGAACTGGGAAGTTGTAGATTTTGCGCCTTTTGCAGCCCTCTAACAGTGTCAATAATGCCAGTGACTGCGTGTTGACTATTGGGTCGCGCGATTCCCTAGCATGGCAAATTTGTCCCCACAATCAACCCCCTCGGATCACCTCAATTGAAAAGTGGACCTCGGCTTTTCTGATTTTTGTATTGATCTATTTGATGCCACACCCTACACAGGCGAGACAGCTGCTAAAATATGCAGACATCGTTCGTTCGGCTTCTTTTCGGTGAGTAGGTTACAGGTGGCGTGACTATGATATTCAATTCAGGTTGCGCCAAACACGCATGCCGTCTCGGTCGTGGGCCAGCATTTACGCTGAACTATGGCTAACGTTGGTCGGTGCGCCCGTCCAACAACCCACTTTTCGTCCCTTTTCCAACCAGGGCATCCACAACGGGCAATCGGTCACACCAACATCGGGTCAAACCGCACCGCACAGCGCAATCAAAATACCGGAGTCTGTTTTGATTTTAACCGCGGCCACTGCTTCAGACCCTGTCGTTTTGCCCACAAATGCGCAACCTGCTTGTCCGTCGGCCATTCAGCCGCCTCATGCCGTGGCGGCCCTAGCTCGGTACGGGGACCACTCAGTCCAACCACACCTCCCAACACTAGTAAGAATAAACTAGAGGAACGTGTTTGCGAACAACCACTGAGCTGTTTCGGAACTTTCTGTTTGGTGATGACGTCATTATGACGTCATAACTTTAGGAAACTTCTTTCACGAGGTTCTTTGTTGTGTGTAACTTTGATATTGGTCAAACCTCTGATAATTGCCCAAAATGATGGCTTGAAAACGTATACAAAGTCAATGGACTGAAAACACCTATGCAAAAAAGCTGCTCCTTTACGATGTCATGTGATTTGCGTTTAAACTGAAAGAAAATTCTGAAATAATATTTGATATTCAGACTCTTGGGTATGCGTGTAATCAAATGAAGACGGAAAAATACAATTTTTGTTCGTTCTCATAGTAATTCTCAACCGAAGTTCAGGACTACTCTCATTAAGATCGATAATATTGCGTAGTAAAAAAAAGTGTACAAAACTGCAGCTTTAATCTCATGTCACATGACCCCCGATGATGTTATTTTGACGATTTTTCTTTGGGAGCCTCTATTCGTGAGGGACTTTAAGTGTACATTTAAGGAAATAATTCAGATTGACCAAAGTGCCAAGGACAGGCTGACGAAAAACGTATACAAAACCTACGGGGGAAGATTAAATATCGAAAAATTAATTTAAAAATAGGTTTGTCGTTTTTCAGATTTCACCGGAAAAATCTCCAAGACAGCCATGATTTATGTTTGTTGGATCTGAAGACGCACTGAACCCAAATCATGTGACAGACGATGTGATGTGAGTGACAGAATTCTTCTTCGGGGCAGAGATGAAACCAAAGTGAGAAGCAGAGTGCTGACGTTTCTGTTGAATGAAGTTACAAACAAGGGAATTCAAAGTCAACGCAATGAAACTTTGTCTACATAACAAAATTATTCTTTCTCAGTTGAAACTGACTTTTTTATGCCTGAATGTATTTGTTAAATGTAACTCTTTAAGTCAGGTTGTGAACTCAACTTTTTAAGCTGATTAATAAGTGTCTGTTTTAAAACGGCAGTAAGTTACTTTGGTCGCTCATAGCTGCGCTCATTTTGTGCTCACAGAAAGTTTCTCACACTTCCGTATGCTGTATGTCAGTTTTCAATAAAATTTACTCAATATATGAATGAATTTTGTTTAGTACAATTTTTCCTGCGAGTGTGTAAAATTAAAAACATTTTATTAATGATTTTTTCAGTGTTGGCTCATCGACACCGGACGGAAAACACTTGCGCAGTTTGGACTTTATATTTACTGACAAAACCTATTGCATGTCCTGGTGGAATTCACAAAATTTTACACACTGAACAAATCACAATTGAACCGACCAAAAGTGAAAATATTGCTAAAGCGAGACCGTAGACAATGCGTGTAAAAATGAAATAAAAACAAACACACACAAAAACAGGTTAAAATTATCGCTTTCGGTGGGTTAGTTAATAAGAGAATGGCCAGTTATTTCCAGAAATTATATTCTTGCATTTTCTGTTTATTTTGGGTTTCTTCCGGGAGGGAGGCCGAGGGCTTAGCCATCATCCCGTGAGAAACAGGTTATGTCGACCAGAAATGCACAGCATACAGCATCACAATAACCCTCCTGAAGCGCCGCTATTGATCGGCTGCGCATTTTGTGCACAAACAGTGCCCGATGTCCTATCCAGTCTGTATGATGGAGATCAATGGTTTGTTCATAAAAATATCCATTCAGCGTCAATTTCGTATTCTACCTGACCAGGACTGGTGAAAAAACGCGCAAGCAGCCCATGGAGTCGAGGAAGCCTCGCAAAGCACCATGGGGCAAGGCTGACAGCGCCCCATGGAATTCGGTCGAAGAGACGTTGGCCAGAGCACTGCTGCTTTCTCTCAACTATCTGCTGCCACGCCCTGCCCTCACCGCACAGGCAACAGCCCCCACTCCCCATCACATACATGGGCATGGAAAACAGACTAAATTTTCCCTTCTCTTCGATTGCAAATATACCCAAGAGTCCAAATATTAAATAATATTTTATGATTTTTTTCTAGTTTAGACAAAAATCACGTGACATGAACTTAAAGGAGCAGTGTTTCTGCAAATAAGTTTTTTCACATTGACTTTGTACACATTTTCAAGGCAAAATTTTGAAACCTTTCCGATGTTTGATCGTTATCAAAGTGACAGCCAACAAAGACCTTGATACAAAAATTATTGTAAGTAAGTGACGTCATGATGACGTCATCATGTGATTTACTCTTGATTTTTCAATATTTATTTCAATCCATTGACTTTGTACACGTTTTTAAGCCAGCATTTGGGTTAGTATGAGAGCTTGGATCAACTTCAATGTTACAGCCAACAAAGACCCTGATGCAAAGATACTCCCGTTGATCAGCCCATTGACTTTGTACATGCTTTCGAGGCACTAATTTCGGGCCTTAGTAATGGTTGATCATCGTCAGGCACTAACTATACAACGAAGATAATTCTAAGATATTTACGACATGATGACGATATCACGTGATTTATTATTACATCTTTAATATTTAAATATTCCGTTAAATATATAAAATCCATATAAAATCAACCGTGGCCTCCCGCAACTATCTGTTTGCAGCAAGTGCCAGGATAAAATGTGGTCTTGAATTCGTCTCGTGTAGGTCAAATAACATGACCCTTCCTTCTGGTTGAAACCGGAAGTAGGCTTATTGTTTAAAAGTGGTAAAAGCCGTTAACTTTTTTTCAACGGAATGAGTGTGTCGGTGTTAGCGCTGGGCTGAAAACCTTCTTAGATCTTGGAGAGGAAGTACTTTAGGTAAATATTGAGCTCATTTAGTGATGACGTCATCATCAATTGCTTTTTCATAACGGACATTATCGACATGTCAAATGTTATTAATTTTGCTCGGATTCTACTTTCCGTTGATTAAAAAAAGGGGCGTGACACCTGATAATCTGCGAGGGGACGCATTGAGTCCTAAACCCCAAACAGGACGGATGATGAAGTCAATGACAACACCAGACCCTTAACTTGCAAATCCCACGTGGCGTCGTCGTTTGCCAATAATGTTGGAGTAGTTTCGAAGTGTATATCATACAGTACAACTTTTAGTCAGTTATCAAAAGTGAAATTCATTTTTGCACCAAAATGTTCAGGATAGTGCAACAGATGTCATCTACAGTGGTCCTGCAACCTTTCTTCTTATATTTTGTACACAGAAAATGTGAAATGTGCAATCATTTACTCTTATGCCACTCTATAGAGTGGCAATGCATATTTATGTTTATGCAAATAAGGTGGGGTTTGCAGACCGATGTGAACGGAGAATACACTCTTTAAGGCCCTGTTTCTTCTGGAGTACATGTCCGATAGAGGGATATCCCAATACGACGTTTTTAGCGTCGATCTGCGCACTTCCGCGTTTGAAAACGAGGCTGTATGTGTCACCTTCAATGGAGGCCACATTAGCGCCGTCTGCGCATATCTGTATCGAAACCGAGGCTCTCTGTGTTGAACTTTGTCGCGCGCGCCTGCGGAGTCCACACAGTACATGGAGTATCCGGTTCGTAAGTGTGACGCCACTTCAGTTTGAACCACAACCACTGCACAAGATACACGACCATCGCAGGTGCGGTTAGTTCGCGGTCAATCGTCGTTATTTTTCTTTGGATTTTACGTGTCGGATCATCCTGAAAGTCTGAATTTAACATACCTTTATGTATTTTGTGTCTTGACTCCTTACTTTCAATCGTCTGATCGTATTGAGAATTGAAGCTGACACATACAGCCTCGTTTTCAAAAGCGGAAGTGCGCAGATCGACGCTAAAAGCGTCGTATTGGGATCCCTCTATTCTTAATACGATCAGACGATTGAAAATAAGGAGTTAAGACACAAAATACATACAGATATGTTAAATTCAGACTTTTCAAGCTGCAAATATTTGTCGAAGAGTCTTTCAGAATGACTCGACACGTGAAATCAAAAGAAAAAACAATGGAAATTTACCGCGAACGAACGTACCGGCGTTGGCCGTGTATCTTGTGCAGTGGGCGTGGTTTAAACGGCGCTAGACGGCGCTAATGCGAAATCCATCTAGTGGGTTCAAATTTTGAAGATACCTTGAATAGAGTGCTTTAGAGGAAAATTGACCTTATGTGATGATGTGACGTCATGAGGAGACAAGTCACGTGACATTAAAGTTGAACTCTTGAAGGCCCTATATCTCCTGATGTACATGACCAATCGGGTTCAAATCTTGCAAATATCTTGAGAAAGGGGTGCTTTAGAGGAATATTGACCTCGTGTGATGATGACGTCATCAGAAGACAAGTTACGTGACATTAAAGGGGAACTCTTCAAACCATTGTACCTCGAAAAGTACATGTCCGATGCGGTTGAAACTGTGTGTGGCTGGAAAGGAAAATTGTTCTGATTTGATTCTGACCTAATCTGGTGACAAGTCACGTGACATTAAAGAAATACAATTCTTGTAATTGGTATCACATCCACTCGTGATGACGTTAACAGTCGAAGAAGTCGTATATGTTATCTTTAAGTAAGTATTATAATTTTTGAGCTATTGTGAGAAGCTCCACAAAGTACAAAGCAAACTCTCAACTGTGAGAATAATATCACGTGACAAGTCATATTAGATTATCTTCTGAAGTGAAGTTTATGAATTGATTATAAATTAAATTTTAGGGTATATGTCACGTCCAGAGTATTAAATTGTTCATTTTTACTCTCTCGTAGTTTCTTAATTCCAGGGTTTTCCATCACAATTGCCAATACTTATTTTGTTGGTGAAACAGTCCCGAAACAGTTTTTTTTTTCTTTTTTTTTCTTTTTTTGTTATTGTTATTACCTGTTTCCAGGCGACTTTTTAAAAAATTACATGAGGAGCAAAAATGTAAACTTCAGGCATTAGGGAATCATTCTTCCCAAAATTATCGAACGTGATGGGACGATCCTATGTAAAATCCCCGTTGGCGGACCGCACGTGTGTTCCGGGAGTTCTCTGCGTGACCTTTTACTTTCAGGCTCTCATAGAGCATTTTTATAAAATACGGCACTGTTCCACATTGGCTAAGCTCCAAGCAGGCCATTGCATCATACTTTGTCGCTGATACATAATATGGATCTTTAGAGTGGAGGAAGACACGGTATTTTGGCCATAAATGACAGCCAAAGGGTCATAACTTTTAAAGTTCGTCCTTCCCTGGCTTCAGACGAACCGGACATGTCGTAAAGTACACTCCGCTTGAGAAAGGAGCTTTAGTCCTGGATGTGATCCGTATTACGTGCTCGTACGTACGCGTGAATGAGAGGGACATGTGGACGAGTCACCCTGCTAGGGGTCAGGCTTCAATGCACAGCAGCAGCCGGCCAATCATCCGAACATGAATCCCGGGAATAAGCCAGAAGTAGGTATTCGTAATTTTCAAGGGTTAATCCATGCAGAATTTCGAAAATATATTTATGTCTGGAAAAGAATTTCTTGTCACACGACGCCTTTTTGCTTCTTGCAGTTGTCATTTATCAGTCGTGTAGGCCTAGCTAGCCGGCAACATACAGGCCTACCTTGCATGTGGACGCGACGGCGTACCATGGGTATACATACATGTATGTAGGTCTGTAGGGCCTATGTACTTACCCCACTAACGTGTTGCGGTGTAGCTAACATGTAGTCGCCAGGTCCCAAATTTGTCCTAATTTGACCTATTGTCAAGTCTCATTGGTTCTCACAGTAAGTGGCAAAATAAGGACCTGGAGACTACACTGTCAGTCACGCACAACACCTGGAGACTACACTGTCAGTCACGCACAACAGGTCTAAACGTTATAGGCTACAATAGGCCTAGGAGGATGCGACTTGTGCATGACTACATGGCCAGTGCGGTGGTTCATAGTAAAGCTAGAGGTGTCGCTGAGATCTATTAAATAGGCCTATGATGACAGACTATTCTTGTACGCAACACCTAGCTTTTCCAACCTAGGCATCCACAAGGTTCGAAGTTTGTCACACATTATGGGACAATTCTAGGCACCCCATGTCACCTCTAGTTCTACTTACAATCTCTGTGGGTGAAAAGAACCCCAAGTGAATGCATTTCTGCTATGCAAAGCAGTGTAAAATTCTTTGTTGTCACTTGGCACTGGACCAAGGTCATGCAAAGTCTCATCTGAGACTAGATTAACCCTAACAGTACCGGGCGTTGTTTGGCTTAGAGTACTCAGTACTACAAAGTGCTATGTAACACTCTGAGCGTGAAGGCCCTCGCGCTACAAATTACTATTTCTGGCTAGGTTTATTCCGTTGTTACTCGTACAGAGAACAATGAAACCATGCATTCATAGTGCCACAGCACTGTATGGTACATTGTCTTCTCTATTGTATTTTATGGCTTCAGAGAATAATAATGTCATGTCCTCTTACAAGCGACAGGGCTGAGTACTACATTTTACTACTAAGTAGTACTTTGTAGTATTCGGGACTGTTACGGTTAAAAACAATAGAGTACTACTGCTCGGCCCTAGCTGTAGTTCATGACCCTATGGCACTTGTACACATATTTCATCCACGCACGTGTACATGTGCATGGTACCTCCAGAACTGTGGGGTCCGACGTCTGCTCATTCGTGGGAGAGGAGCGGACATCAGACCCCACATTTCTGGGGGGTACTTGTACCTTTACTTTCATGTACCTTCATGAATGCAAACTGGAAGTCTCAGTTCAGATTTTTCAATCCTTGGAAACAAACAGTGGGGGGCATATACTGGGAAAGAGTTCCATAAATACGTACATTACTTGACAACCTGTGCACAAACCCTGTGAGCCTAGTCTGAAAAATTTCAAGTGTTTTTCTAAATAAATGATTCAATATTTTCACTGCTAAATTGTGACTTTTGGGGGAAAGTTTTGATGGCTTATAAACTGTTGCTTATAAACCATACAAATAAATGACGTCCTTATTTGCAACTCTTACCTTTAAATGTTTTGAATGGTTCCACATCAAATCCAGAGTGATGCGCTATTTTAACTTTGTGCATTACTCTGTTTTTTAATACACAAATGCAAAACACAACTGCAAACGTTTACTATAAATTCAAACCAGGTGCTTTATAGGCCCTGTAACATCTTAAACCGCGCATCAAGTTTGCATGAACATAAATTAGTTATCATACTCACCCCTTGTCGAACACAGATGCACTCACATGATGCTTAACGCTTTGTTGGCCGTTTTGCTGGTTCCTCCATGAATTGTTTGACCCAGAACACTGTTGGACTTGAAGTTTGATATGTAGGCACCTTGCAAGACATTAATTGCATGCCCTACTTGCAGAACTCATGTCTCTGGAGGCCTTGACCTTTTTAAGGGTTTGATGGGTGTTTGAATGCATCCCTGTAACTAGCACACTGTACCACAAGCGTGCACCGAACATGTACATTGAAGGGTCATATTAGCACATTGTCAACTTGGGCCAGTCCCCACCCATGCTCACCGTCACCAATGAAAACTTTGACCTCTTTTCGTACACTTTTCTGGTAGAAAAGTGTTCCAACTGATGTTTGATTTCTGGTTTCTAGGCACCATGCAATTGCTGTACGTACACACCTAGTTACTGTAAGTTGATAAGTTTGGCCAGAATGATGTACCTCGTGGCAACAGTTCACAATAATGAAATTCGTCTTGCAGGCTTCGATATTACATGTATAGGCTGAAGATAGGGGCAGCCCTTTTTGTTTAATACAACTTGGATCTAAAGTGTGACTGGGTCAAATGTTCCTCTTTCTTGGGCCTAAACATTTGGTTTGTATTTCCTGACTTTTGTTGAAGAGATCCACCTTAAATATGGACTCCCGCCTCCAAGCCTGACGATTCAGACGCTACATTAAGACGTCCAATGAATGCCCTTCTTGCTATTCTGTAAGCGCCATCGCAGCATTGTGAAGAATGGCCACCCCTGGCTTGACAACCGATCCCTGCACCAAGATGTTGGCTGACATGTGGGCAGTCTTGGACTGGGATGAAAAAACCAAATACCTTCAGCTGGCTAGAGAAGTAAGTCCGACTGGTCATCCCCATGCCAATGGGATACCTTGTATACTGTGGTTGTGCTGTGTAATATCAGCAGTCACAGTCAGCATCAACAAGGAGTCAGCAAGCCTGAAATTCACCCCAGATCTTTAATTAAAGGAAGCATCCTTATGTTTTAAAAGAGCATGTACAGTACTTTTTTCAAAGATGGTTATAGGACTAAACTACCTGTGAAATTATTTTTTTCTGGCAAGTCGTTGTCTAAAGATACATGTACAGTTGTGGAAAATCACTGCCAATAGAAGAGTGCGCAAGGGAGTATAAGCTTATTAGTTTAACCCTAAAGTGGGAGGGGTTAGAATATGCACCCCCACAAACTTTTACCGATCGATATCACCACAGTGCATGTTTTTCAGGTCCTTAGAGGAGGTTTTTTAGAGGAACTCTTTGTAGTCATTTTGACACCAAATTTGTGAAGAGCAAACATACTGTTCTCAAGCAAAAAAATCGAGTGTGGCACGGCAGAGTTCTTGAGGGGGTGGAATCCCCCCCCCCCCGCCAATGTGAGATGGGCCAAACTAACTTGTCTCTTTGACAATTAATTCATTGGTTCAGTGTTACATCACAAGGTTCATTTGACTGAACTTGAGATTTTGTCCCTGATGCTGAATGCTGATGGAACTCAAAGTGTAACTCATGAACTTTTGATCCGAAATCAAAATCCTTGAATATTGTGTATATTTCTTTGAGTATACAGTATTCACTGAGCTAACACTTGAGGTTCATTCTTTGGCACCCTCCTTTATTTATTTATTTTTTATGAGTTATTTTGGCCTCAGACTAACCTAATGCACCAATGCTAAATGATGGACTGTACCACAATGGCTGGTGCCTGATGGTCTGACGATGCTAAATGATGGTCTGACATTTGACCTTCCCCATTCCCCCCCCACCTCCACTTTGAAAATCATAGCTTGAAAATTGATCCGATGTACTCATTGAAGTAATGTTAACTTTAATTTTAGGATGTTTCCCTGAATGGGAACCACCTTTGACATTTCAACACAATAGTACATGTATATGAGGTAACGCCATTTGTAAGTGGTTCATGAGAGCGACCGAATGGTTACTGATGAAGTCGACAAAGACTCTTTGAGTTGTTTTAGAATGTATCAAAGCAATCCGACACTGTTCAAAATAATAATACAGGTATCATCTTGTCATAAAAGTAAACAACAAAGACAAACTTTATCAAGTTTGGAATGAAATCCTAGTGTTTTAGTCGCCTATAACTATTCTATATGACAAACTTCTGACACTTGACAGATTTCTTGAGAAAGATCCAAGTCTTTATTCAAATACATGTATATGTGTATTAAGGAACAGTGAGTTGCATTTAATTCTGCAATTAATTCTGCAGTGAACTGGTGACATAAAACCAAAACCATTTGCGACGAAACTTAATTTCAATAATAATGTTAAATTATCTACGCACATTTTTTGAAGATAGTTTGCTGATTAACTTACATAGTACATGTACATATGAAACATTTTCATGCAATTAAGGAAGCATCTCAATGTTATACACGTGTAATAATTCAGTTAATCTAGGTGACTGAGGTTGTGGAAGCCACAATGTTTCTCAGTTAGTATTTCACCCTGTACCTTCACTTTTTACTGAATACAGTGCAAGCTGGCATTCATGAAGGCACATCCTAATTATAAATGGTGTGGCTCCAGTAAGCAGAATGCCAAAGGTAGCAGCCCTACAATGCGAACGCGGAACCGCTCACCAAGCAAGCACGTGCACAAGCCAGGCAGTGGAGTCTGGTCGCCAGACAGCTGGTCACAGCACAAAGCTCCGTCATCTTCAAGTCAGATTTCCGCCGGGAAAACTTGCTGGTAGGAAACTGGACAAAAGTTATACACTTGTTTTGACAACTGACCAATCAACTCTAGTGTACCGACAGTTCACTGCAAATAAAACTTTGCTGGTGTGTCTCATTATGGAGTATGCTGTGCACTGGCTGTTATGTAAACAACATATACATCCATTCCTAGGCCATTGTTAACCTAGGTCATTCCATGAGGTTGGGGCACAATTTGTGACAGTGTCCATTGTTATGTGGGGTCCGTAAAAATGAACAGCTATTTCCCTGCAGGTGGAGTCCAAATTGACATTGTTATACATCTTAGAAGGCTGAATACAGAGGTGTGTATTTTTTTACAGAGTAAATGACCCCCTCTACAGGTCATGACAGGTGGTACAAGTTGCCCTTGTACCAACTGACACTGTCACAATTTGTGCCCTAACGTCATGGAATGACCCACCTACAAGTATACATAACATCCCCAACAGTTCCAAATCCTCCGATTTCAGTGTGATCTTACATACACCCAAGGGGGTTAGCATTAAATGTAACAGTGGTTCAAAGGTGTGACCAGGAAAATCTGCAATAGAGATCACATGTCCAGTGAGCATATTGGAAAACATGGTTTTATAGCCTTCAAAGAATTAATACACTTTGATTATGAACTTTATGCAACTCAACATATGATTAGAAATTTATAAGCATGCCGCACTTGCTGTTCAGTCAAGCAAAAGTAATTTCTGGCCGCTGGGGTTCTGGCACTTTCATGGTTACGCAATCTCTGTGGGAAATTACATTGGCTGATAAAAGATGCTGGGAATCCTGGTGAATAAGAATTCATGGTGTGATCACCAGATGCTCAAGGCCTGCTATTATATGGTACTTACATGTACCTGTATTCGATAACTGATAGATCAATCAGTTGCCTGAATATTCGGTTGCATATTCTTGTGTTCAGTGGTATCACTACCAACTTACTGCAAATTATTAAGGCTTTCTTCATGAAGGAGCAAGAGAACAAACAAAACTTCCTCAACCCAAACTATCGAACGTTCAACATGGCCAACTGTTTCTTTAAAAGTGGGATGTCCACAATGAGGGGCCTACTTGCTTGAAGGGTTTAAATGAATAACTTGTAGGCCAATATAATCATGCATAGTGTTGACAGTGACTGGTTTATCCTCCCACATGCATGCAGATCCATGTGATATGGGAGGATTGAGTTTATTACTACTCGCTGGTGAGCAGACAATGAGTAAATCAACCCCTGTGAGTCAGCCAGAAGCCAAGACATCTCCATCACCTCAGTCCCCCAAGTCCAAGCTCTTTGAGTTTGCCGAGGTGAGTCATACAGATTGTGCCTCCCAATGCCCAAGCAATACTGTTGCACTCCGTCCTTAAAACTTGGTCCAAGTTTCCACGGAATGTGCATGATAAAAGTTGTAACCCTCTTGAAGAAGCATCATATATGTTGAACTAATCTGTCCTTCAGCCATAGTCAAACAACTGACTGTTAAAATGTCTACATTTAAATGGAACATCTTAAGTTAAAATTTTTTTGATTGAGATTAAAAGTTACAGCAGTTCTCAACAAGGTCCGTCATATCAGCCAACCTGTTGAATTCAACCATTGATAATTTGTTAGGATTATGATGTTGACTGTTGTATATTAGCCTTAACAGGGCGTTGTTGCTCGGTATTAATGCACACATTCCATTGCTGGTACCAGAGTGTGCAGACCTATGTATTGTTTCCAATTACAGATGTGCTCAGATCAACTTGACCTTGAGTGCAAGCCCACACAACCAACCTCCCATGATGAACCTCCACCTCTCTACAAGAATGACTACAATGCCAACTTTACATTGATTGATGAGACAAGCTGCAAGAAAGTAACAGGTGGCAAACTGGAAACATTTGGTGGAGAGAACCAGACAGTTCATCCACCAAACAGAGCTACATCATGTGCTACAGATCCCATCAGTCATGAGCAGAAAATGAATGTATTTTGCACAGGGGAAACAACAGATAATGACTGGATACAGTCACCTGCTAAGGACACACCTGTCACTAATGGGAGTGAGAACCCACCAAGATTAACAAAGAATGTGGAAGTGGAACCGTGGTACAGTTCTTGCCAGCAATCTGATAAGTTCAGTACCCTTGGGTCCACAGTGCCATGTAGCACTGACGAAGATCATTGTGATGATGTATTAGACTTGCCATCAAGCAGTGATGGAGGGGACTGGATGGAAGAACAAGGCATAAGAAGGACTTCTTCAAGATCCTGCAAGGGACGCCTCTACAGAGAATTTGTCATGGAAGGTACATGTAAGCCTTGGGTCAACTACTAGTGATGTATGTTTAGTGCCTTGATTCACAGCCTTGGCCTTAAGACTAGGTGTTAAAGCCTTGGCCTCAGCCTTTTTTTATTTGCAAAAGCTTGTGTCTTGACCTTGAGCATTCAATTTCATGCTCTTTTAGGGCATTGCTCTTCAGGACCCATCATTGTTTACATTTTCTAGGTAAATTTGGAAGTTTGTTGGTCTGCAGATATACTACTAAAGTTCAGCTTTCAGCTGTCTGCAGTACCTGATTCGTGTTTTACCACTGGGGAGGGAAAACACCCTACATTTGTGCACTTTGACATTGTGTTACCATGATGGACCATGTGTCTTTTGCTACGAGCAATTTGTTATGATGTGACATGCTATATGCGAGTTGTAATGCTGTACCAGAGGGCTTTTGTCTTTAGGATTAAGCCTTGGCCTTAGCCTTGAGGCTAGAGGGCCAAAACCCAGGCCTTGGCCTTGAGGCTAGAGGGCCAAAACCCAGGCCTTGGCCTTGAGGCTAGAGGGCCAAAACCCAGGCCTTGGTCTTGAGGCTAGAGGGCCAAAGCCCAGGCCTTGGCCTTGAGGCTGAAGGGCCCAGGCCTTGGTCTTGAGGCTAGAGGGCCAAAACCCAGGCCTTGGCCTTGACGATCAAAGCAAAGTGTCAAACATATCAGCATAAGAGGGATTCTAGAGATAATTGCTGCAATCGTCAAGCATTTAAACAATGCATTTTTCTTAAACTTGTTAATAAAAAAGTGGGATGTGTTTTAAACCACAGCCACCGTCAATTACAACCCTCCCTCTCCCCAGATCCTTCAAAAAGTTTACAGAATACTATAGGATAGAGGAAGGTAGACCCTAGCCACTATTGTTGAGCATGGGGTGTGATGATACACCTTGAAAGTTTCCACATCAAGAATATTTTTAATAACATTTTGCCCTTACACTGTATACTCGGTGTTTGTCTGAGAGCTTGCCAAAAAAATTTACTAGCTTACTAGGGTGGAACTTAAGCCCATGACCTGTGCAGATACACAAGTAAGCAGGAGGTCATGGGTTGACATCAGTCAACTGGCCAGTCCAGGTCAGATTATTACAAGATGTATATTGCGTCAGGGAGATGTTGTGTTTTTAATAACAGGTTTTCACTTTTTTTCACAAGCTTTTGAACAAACACCAAGCGTACAGTGCAATTAATATCCGTCGATGTAAGAGCAAAACCTGTTATTACAAATTAAAATTTCCCCGACACAAAGTACATCTTTTAACAAAGAATGTTGAACTCTGCCTCAGGATGGTGATGTGTATCAAATGCACAAAGTGAAAGATCTTTTTTCATATGTAGGCATGTTGGAGTCCCTGCAGAGACCGGAGCGGCCATTCAATTGCAAGAAGTCATGGAAGCAGCCAGACGGAAGCAGCCTAAGTGATGGCGATGATGTCGTCTTTGAGCCCAACCCTGACAAACCGAGGCGTGGTAGCCGAAGAAAGATCCGCAAGAGAACCGTCAGTGGCTGTGGCTCACTGCCCAACTCACTGGATTAGTGAGTGTCTCTTTCTGGTGCTACCCTTGTATGTAATACATCAAAAAAGAGCCATTGTGATTATGGCAGCATAGTGAGGTCCAGATATAAACAAAGGCAGTTCTTATACTGAACATGGTTTTCTTAACATTGCCCTCTCATTCCGTCTACATTGTAAATTTTGTGTTGAAGCATTTCAAAAGTTGAGTTTCTGTTAAATTTCACTTTCTTCCCCCCAAAAGGAAAAGAAAGATATTTCTAACCGTGGTCTTTTTGAATTGCAGTGACTATGGTGAGATTGATGTGGAGGCTCGCCTTGCTTGCCTTCCCCAATACTCACCTGATCAGTTCAAACCTAAGGGAAAATGCCATCGTCTCAAGAAATCCACCTGTCTCTACAAGAATGCCACATTCATCAAGAAAGAAGGCAAATCTTCCCCCAGACGTGCATCCAAAGGTAGGTAGGAACCATTAGAAATAGTATGCAGATGGGATACTTATGCTGCCAAGATAAATTGGGTGGTTAAATCACAGCTTCATGTTGTAGACTTGACTCAAGTCAGACTTGTGTTGTTATTCCCAACCAGCCATCCCTTCACTGTACACAGTACAAGGTCATCACGCTCAGCCGCTCGCCTTTCCGTGATATTCAGTGTTAATGTCAAAGCACCAACATTTGTACATGTACAACGTGTGTCACCAGCTGCAGTCATTGAGTCTGACTTGACGGATAAGCCAATCAGACCCCCATCAATCATATGTAGTTATTTATAGTTGCAAATGAATGACATAATCTTCCATAATGTGTACAGAATTTTGACCAATCAGAGTAGTAAGACTTGTAGACTTGTTCAGTATAATGCAGGTATGAACGATGTAATAACAAGTCCGGCAATTTGATTGGCTGTTACCTGTTTGGATAGATGAGGTGAATCACTCTGTACAAACGGTTGGCAGGTTCGTCAAGTCAGGATTTCTCAACTCATAGTAATAAATGGACACAAGAGGGCGCCAAGGAAATAAAGGTAGCTGCACAGCCCCCCATCCAAAGCATAAACGCAGACATCACAGAGATCCAGGCTTGAGTCAAGTCAACTTCGTATGGTTATTTCATCCCGATACAGATATAGCTTTTTGAATAACTGCAGAATCGTTGATATAACCACCCAGGTTTCCTGAGCCACATATGTAGCCCACATTCGCACCATTTCTAATGGTCACTGTTGATGCACTCGGGATATGCTTCCATACAGTTAGCCCCGTAGGGGTCTCTATATATCTCTTTTACAATTTGGAAATTGGCTTTTTCACAAAGAGCCTTGTTGGTCCCGAGGACAACTTGTCTAGCAAGGTTGGTGTAGTGGTTCTTTTTTCATCTTCCACCTCTGGTCTGGGTTTGAATCCCACCTAGGTCAGCATTTCAGTCCCTTCCTGACTCAATGGGTTTCCCTGGAATATTCATTTGGGGATTTCCTCCCACCCTAAAACTGAACATCTCTTCATCATTTTCTTATTTATCACTTCATCCTGTGATTGGCGCTAAATGCACTGTTGGAAGAACAAAATTTTTAAATCATATGCAATAGACCAATGTACTTACATGTAGTTTTAGGTGTAAAATGTTTCATATTCCCCGCACGGAAATGAAGATTGCGGCCACCTACATGTACAAGTACATGTTTTTTCTGGTCCCAGTACCCCCAAAACCTTTGACAGAGATTTTTTCAAAAGTAAACAAATGAGTGTATCCTTCAAACATTCTTTATTTTCAAAGGTAGTTTTGTGTTTGGATATCAGTGACAATTTTGAAATGTTTTGCACCGTTCAATGAGCCCCTCGCTGGACCAAGAGAGGGCATAAATTTTCATAGCATTGCAGGCTCCTTTGATGGGAACTGCATGTCGCTGGTTCACAAACTACACATACATGTACTATGAAATACACATGACAGTCATGTGGCTACTAACAAAATGAACATGGCCCACCAACATGGCTTTTTTCAACCATTGAAAGGATATTTCTGCTCAAGACAGATAACTCTTAAACTCAACAGGTTGGCAAATGCGGATCTGGACACGTATGCTTTATATGCGTGGCCGGGGTCTCCGAACTAGGACAAAGGGAACAGGGCCTTGTAACAAAAGACCGTACTCGGAACAAAAGACCAGGCTGCTGGGAATTACCAACATTTTTTCACTCTTAAATTGGAGATAATCCAGCCTTGTTTTGAAACAGTATACCACAGTTTGGGGCATTTAGAGCGAGCGGATTTCCACAGGGAACAAAAGCGCTCCACCACCACCGCAACGATGAGCCACACAGCACCGCTGCACGCTAATCTGGCCCCTATTGAAAAGAGGTCAGCAGCACACTGAGCCAGGTTCATGAACAAAAGAAAGTTATATAACACCGCACAATCTGGGCTCTTTTTACAAGGCTGCAGGCCTGGCTGAAATACTCAGGCATCAATAGATTGTGTCTGTCAGGCTAGAGGGGCCACCAAACAGACCTTCATATGTTTGTAAGTGTCTAGTAAATGAAGATAGGAACTTTTTAAAGAATTTGAAAAACAGAAAAAAATGATAAATATCCCTGCCCAGCGTCATCAACATTGATAACTGCCCCAACAGGAAGTGGTTAACCACTTCGTGCTGGGGCATTTTTCAATGTTGAGGATGCTGGGCCGGCATGACTATCATTTTTTCCGTTTTCAAAATCCTTCATCAATTCATCATTCCATTTAACAGTCGTTTATAGCCACACAGAGTAATCTTCAGGCACTACTCTAAGTTGACAGGTGACCTTCATTGACGCCCGAATATTTCAGCCAGGCCTGCAGCCTTGTAAACAGAGCCCAGACTGTGCGGTGTTATACAACTGTCTTTTGTTCACGAACCTGGCTCAGTGCACTGCTGACCTCTTTTCAATAGGGGCCAGATTAGCATGCAGCGGTGCTGTGTGACTCATCGCTGCGGTGGTGGGGAGCTTTTGTCCCCGGTGGTAATCCGTTTGCTCTCAATACCCCAAACCCTGGTATACGGTTTCAAAATAACACTGGATTATCACCACTTTTGAGAGTGAAAAATGCCGGTAATGCCCAGCAGCCTGGTCTTTTGTTCGGAGTACGGTCATTTGTTACAGGGCCCTGTTTCCTTTGTCCGAGTTCGGAGACCCCGGCCACACATATAAACCATACGGCTCCAATTTCGGAGTCCCCGGCTGGTAGTGGTTAAGGTTATAAATTTGCACAAAAAGTTCATCACTGGGACCCTTTTAACACAAATATTGAATCAACATGTAAGCTTGCAACATGCACAAAAAACTGGACATGCCACTTCACCTAAACCACCTTCAGTCAGACACCAGACAAGGTGTCCCAGGTCTCTTGCTTAAGATTTCCGACTTACTGGTTGCATTTGTATGGGCTAATTCCCCCTGCCTTAAAACTAATTTGATACAAAAGCTCATTTAGTGCTAATATTTATTCTTACGTGGTTAACACTCGGATGTGAAACCTTTGTGTTTAGAACAAGAGCATCAGTCACTGAGTGAACTTTCAGTACACTTGAACTGTTTCAAAAATGTTAGTTTAGCTTCCTTATACATGTAATTTATGCACAAAGCCGTTAATCTACACATGGTGTGCTGAAATGTGGCACCACTACAACAGCGCCCTCAGCTGTCAGGCACCCTATGGGGCATTTCCAATTAAAAAGGGAACTTTCAAAATATCTTAATCAGCAGTGAAAAACAAATCTTGCATTAACCAATGACATGTTGAAATTTGTTTGGGCACTTTTTGATATTCAAACAGCTGTAACTACACAGATTTTCTAATATGACATAAATATTATAAGTATGCATTTCAAGGAGTACATTGACAAGGCACTATGTGAGTCTATTTACTTGTGTTTAAAACTACCGTATACTTCATTTTTACCAGAGCAATCGTCAGGCTTCTGTAGTTCAAGGCGGGATCAATTAGCTGGAAGCCGCAAGCGCAAGGCCCCCAAATCCAGTATTCTACACCTGACTTTGTCAGACAGGGATCGTTCATGTCAAGGTACTACTTTGATTTACCTCTGTCTTCAGCAATCCAACTTGCCCCAAACCTTGTCATCTCGTTGCTCTCTGCTACCCCTTAATGAAACCATTAACATTCCGGGTAGGGACACATTCCTGCCCCTATCAGTATTTTGGATAGACTGACTGATCCATGGCAAGCTCCCTCTCCTCTTTTGATATGCTCTCCACGTAGACTTTTCTGTAGTAACCACACCGTGAAGGATTTCTAAGATTTTCTGAAGGAACGAGGTCCTTCAGCACTAAAACAATGACCCTGAATTTCTTGACGAGAGCTATTTAACTGATTGAGGATAGAACGTAGAAGCAAAGCGTTTGATAATTCATCATTCTCAATGACTTTAATCTGTCATTTGTGAAGGCCACTTTTTGTGCACAGTCAGTCACTTGTCTTTATTTCTGCCACTTTCAAATCAAGAAATGAGAGAATAATACAAAATTGGTGTTAAAAGATGTACATGATGTTTGTTAAAAACTCCATGATGCTGATATTGAAAAATGGATGCCATGTCCCTTATATGAGGGTGAGACAAGTTAGTGTTGGATACCTAAGACACACCACAAATAGTGCTTGCTGGGTGAATCACACCTGAGAGGCGCCACTCACTAGCACAGCAAGAGGGCCGTGTCTGAGCCAAGTTTCATGACTTCTATCCGTTTGCAGTCAGTGTTTCTGTTCCACCTTGTTCAGTCTCAGCAGGTATCTGCAGCAATCTTGGTCAATTTGTCATCAGCAATCATCAGCAGATCAGAGAGAGGGGAGTTTCATCATGCAAATCCTCGTCAGATGTCAGCAAGCAGCCATCACAGATACAGACAACTCGGAATAAGGCCAGCAGTGGAGAAAGTGTCAGTGTGTCAGGGATTGAAACCTCAGCATATGTAAGGTGAATGCCATTTAAACCACTTCACACTGGAGGGCATGCTAACAGACACTTTAGGGATTTCCTGGCATAACAGACAATTATTACATCTCAAGAAATACTCCATTCACTACCAAATGATGTCTTAACGTGTTCCGTGCTTGAGTAATTTCTATCGTCTTTGTACACACAAACCAGCTCCAACTAGTCCGTGGAGGTTTAGGGTGTGTGGGGCCCTCAAGCATTCAAATGCCACAACTATGCTAACTACATGTCTGGCAAGGCATAGCACATGCCCATAGAAATCGCATTATTGATGGGCAATGCCAAGTACATAGGACTTGGCTTGTAATTCCTTTGCCATGTTGACCACTGAGGAGGCAGATTTGACTGAGTTTCTAAATGTTACCTTTGCTCTTTCCTCACACAGCCCAGTGATAGTAGATTCCCATCACCTGCCAAGAACCACCAGCCATGTCATCACAGCTGCTTCCTCAATGCATCGATCAGTACTCACCGTATCCTAGTAACAGTCATTGTGTGCTTAAATCACAGATCTCATCTGGTGAATTGATTGCATAAAGGCATGATGTGTTGTATTCATGTACATGTATACCTACTGCAATAATGCGCTTGAGCCATGTCACGTAAGAATAGGTCTTGCTTTTGAGTCAAGTGAGGGTGTTGTAAGGGTGTAGGTTTAAAGAATATTAAAGACTAGTTGCTCAGTGTCAACATCTCATCTTACTTCTGTAACCTTACATTTACATGTACATCTGTTTGTTTTCCCAGTTGCATCATTATAGCGCCCTCTTTTGTCCAAAAGTGTAAGGCCTTGCTGTTGAGATCCTGGATTTGGATCTGAATTCCGAATTCTAAATCCTCATTTGTAAGAAATCATTGAACTCTGCTTTACCTGATTCCTTTCCCATGTCATTCAATGCCTGACACATCAAAATGTGTCTTAAGCACCTTGATCTTGGAGTGTACGATGTCGCTGGTTCTCATTGATGACACTGCAAAGCAGACCCCCCCCTCCCCAGCGTTTGGCTTATGTTTATAGATACTGTATATAGCTTTTATGTAGTCAAAGTCTATTCCTTTTTTTCATGTGTCCCTTCAAGCTTGCCAGGTATTTTAATTAATTTAAAAGGAGATGCCTGTATATCTGCATATGAACTGTAAAAGATGACAATGTAAGACAGCACATGTACAGATGAATAATTAACCATGACATTTATACACATCCATTTTAGAGATGTGGGGTAAGAATGTTGTAGTGAGTGTGAGATACTCAGTACCTGTTCTTTTTTACTTTTTGTCCCGTTGTTAAATTACCCACAACCTCTCTGCAGATGGCTCAAGTTTATTGGAGGAAGTACAGATGTGGCGAAGCATTCTACATTGCCTGAAGGAATTTCCTATCTGCATTCTAGGTGCACATGTCATGTGCACATGGTAGTGTTGACCTGCATTACTGTTCAAACAAAACTCTATCCAGTGACCGCTCAAGAAAAATGTTACTGAATTAATCGGCCCTATGAGGGCAGCAGTGAGCAGAGTGAGTGTCTTCATGTTGCGGGGGAATCAGGTGCATAGCAACAGTGGCTGTCAGTATAGGGCACTTGTGAAGTGCATACGGGGCATTTGAAATTCTTGTGCCATACTGGATGAACACGTGGAATGCAGATAACCAACATGCACATGTTCATGAGCAGGATTTTTACCAGGAGCCAAACTAGTAAATCTTTGAAGACCATCACATACAAGACCCCTTTATAAAACCATCATGAGATCAACACACTTCAGTCTTCATTTAAGGCACGAGTTATTCAAATGAACTGCAACACAAACATTGCTTTGTGGTTGTTACCCTTTAACTTGTGACTGGTCTTGTGTCTGGTCTTACGTTTTGTCTTGTGACTGGTGTTATGTCTGGTCTTGTGACTGGTCTTGCGACTGGTCTTGTTTCTGGTCTTGTGACTGGTCTTGTGACTGGTCTTATGTCTGGTCTTGTGACTGGTCTTATGTGTGGTCTTGTGACTGGCCTTGTGACTGGTCTTTTGTCTGGTCTTGTGACTGGTCTTGTGACTGGTCTTTTGCCTGGTCTTGTGACTGGTCTTGTGACCGGTCTTATGTTTGGTCTCATTTCTGGTCTTGTGACTTGTGCATAAAATTGAATCACTTCTTCACTGCATGTGGTCAAAGAGAGAACTTGTCTTTACTATTTTTATTGTTGGCCAGGGTCTGTTTCATTCAGTGTTTGAACCTGTTGATATTTCATCTTAAAGTTTTTCTCAATTGCTCTGCACTTGCAATCGAGAGCGGGATTGTACGCCCTTCACGTTTATTACATGTACATGCTGGTCACATTGTGACCATTGTGTGAATTCGTTCCAATGAAGCACATCTATGTAGTTGCACACATGCTCGGTAGAATTGCCACTTTTAGCTTTGTGACCCTGTTTGGTTCAAAATGTAAAACTTCAAGTTCACATTCGTCAGGTTCCGGCAAAGTGCATTCTTAGGCACAGTCAAGACATACATTGATTTGTGTTTACACGTAAACAATGGACGAGAAAATACAGCTTATCAGAAGATTATGTGTGGATGTAATGGTTTTCATTAGGAATTAAACTTTTCATCTGGAAAAACGTAAGGTTAGTGAATGCATGGTACAAACTACATTATTTGAACTGCATTTAGAACTGTGGAACGTTACTACATTGTTATTTTCAATAAGACAACTAAATTTTATGTGCAGCAGCCAGGGTTATATTTAAGTGTTATTGGGCCTAGGAGTTAATTTCTAGCATGTGCTGTGTACAAAAATGTGCTAAGTGCAGAAGGCACTTCCTCAGCAAATTTGCCTACTGTAATGTTAGCATTCTTATGGCTGGCAACTATCTGGTATTCGTGTGACTTGGCTAAACGTGTTTTGTGTGTTTAGCAGCTGAATGCAAGGGCGTGTTATCAGAGGAGGATTTGAAATGTAATGGCTGGGGAATCCCCAAAGAGGATCCCCCAATGGACCTCCCCAGGCTTTTGTCATTTCACAAAGGGGACTCTAGTCTCCTTATAAACCCAATGAATGAAAAATATAGCTCGCTTATGTTGAACTGGTACGTTATAAAGGAAACTAGTTTTGGGCCGAATGATTTGTTACTACAAGCAGGATAGTCTGCGTGGACTTTTATATCGAGTTCTATTACGAGAGAGTAAGTGTGAATTTCTGTATGCATTCGGAATGCATTTATTCAAAATTGCACTGTAATTCACGGTCATTAGTGTTCAAACGTAAATTTTTCATAAATATATGTTGGAATTACAATGTACTTCCCGAAAATGTTATTCCTTTGATTAATAATATGTTATAGTAATGGTCTTTATTATGAAAAGCTGCATGTGAGTATGCACAGGATCAGAGGTTTTCCCTCAAATTCCAGTCATTTCATTCTTTCGTTTTTCCATTTCATTGACGAATAGAAACATTTCGTTCGTTGTCGTTTTGTATTGACGTCTGTTATTGCGCGATGTCCAAATTTTTCATGTATTTTTTGTTCTCTCAACACAGCATTAAAGTGAACCTGTGCTGTTGAGGCATGACACCAGAAGTTTCAATTTGGCATTCACCAAACTTGTAGTTAGGAAATTAGAGCGTACATGTATATTTTAAAAGTTCCCGTTAGCAGGAAAGTATACCAATCCTCATGCGTAATAGACAATCCCAAAACTATTTGTAATACCAGGGTATCGTTTTGTTTCATTGCTTTGATTGT
>NW_028257822.1:0-38652 GCF_054643075.1 Acanthaster planci | reverse complement strand
TTTTGCGTTAAAACAATCGTTTGAAAGAACTGTTCGAACTTAGCAATAGTCTTATGGGCGGCATTGGGTTGCTTGGACCTAAGAAAATTCTCCATTTCATAAAGGTATTTCCAAGCGAGCGCAGGATTATCTTTCATCACATGCGCTGAGAGAATTTCTTCAATGGGAAGATCATCTGCAGTCTCGGTTTCGTTGTAAAGCCCTCCCACGCCACGATAAGTTGGAAGTCCCGATGCTACCGAGATACCCGCCCCTGTGATAAATAAAATGCGTTTTGTTGTTTCTTTGTGGAGGATTTTTACTATTTCCTCAAAAACTTCGGAAGCAATAGGTTCTTTGGATTGTGATAAAACCATACTTAACTTAGTGATTTTTAAAGAAAGTTTGAATTTTTTCGCTCAGGGCAATTGGCATTAACGCACTGGTAAGCGGAGAACTTGTTAATGATTTACGATTCAAATAAAGGTCTACAGCCTCCTGCATCATGTTTTTAAAAGGATAGGTTTTCTGATAAGGTTTTTTATGTTCTAAGACAAGCGAATGAAAATTATCGTAGTACGGACTGGGTCTAGCCCGTTCAAATCGTAGCAACCCATTGCCGATGTGGACTCTGCCTTGTGTGAAATTGAGAATGATTTCGAAATGAAAATAATGACGACCACTGCCTAATTCTACTGCTATTGGAATTTTACGCTTCTGCTTGGTTTGATGATAACTGAAGAGCAGATTTAAGGTTTCTCCTGGAAGGTCTCTGCTAGCCATTGGTGATTGTCGCACGCTATTTTCATTGCGATTCTTAGCTAACTGTGAAGGGATTTTTATTAATGGAATGTGTGGGTGTGGTGGTGATTTTAAAGCGGAGTGCTGCTTTCTAGTTTTTTGTGATGATGCTTTAAGCGGGTGATGTTTCTGCAGCTGCACATAAAAGTCTGAAATCGGTAAAGCAATGACATTTTTTCTAAGAAAATGGCTAAGCACTTCATTAAAATAAGCTGCTGGGTCGTGTTCTAAGAAAAAAAACATTGCGTCAATGAGATGTGTTCCGTCATGAAGTAGCAGATCTAGGCTTTTCTTAGGTGCTTGACTATAAAACCGTCCTGTCATCGACAAAAGTGTACCATAATTTTCAGACTTAGGCATATCTATGAATGTTTTAACCATGCGATAATCTTTAGCAAACCGCCGCTCATGATTGACAATCACATTTTTAACATAATGACGTTGTTCTCTTAGAAAGGATTTTACGAGCGCGGTATTTGTCGTCACAGGTTTTTCTAGAACGACCACAGGAACGTTACGGCGCGCTGCTAATCTCAATAAGGCTGGGTGTGATTTAGGAGGTGTTGCAATATGAAGAATATCAATAGCATGCTTTTTAAGAAGCGTGGCTGCGTCGGTGTAGAGGTGTGGAGTTTTCCAGCGTTTTTTAAACTGGGCACGTCTTACTGCATTAATATCTGCTCCTGCTAGCAAAGTAGTTTGTGGATGAGTTGTTATTGCGCCTGCGTGGGTAGCAGGTTTTTCACGAAGTTTGTCCTCTTCTAAAATAGAAGCAATCCTCCCTAACCCAATGATAGCACAGCGTATCTTCGTTTTCACGATCAATATACTTGTTTTTTTTACAATACCCCGTCACTTTGGCTAATTCAAACAACTTGATTTGGCAACCATTGAACGTTCTATCATCACTTAAAGTCGTCTTTTTACAAAGATTTTAAGACGGTAACGAGACTTCTGAGTTCATTGGCTGTGATAGAGGCATTAATGGGGATCAGTAGGACTCGCCTGTGTAGATTCTCAATGGCTTTGAGACGAGAAAGGTTATACGCACCATGAAGTTTGAAATATTCTAAATATCCGTAAAGTGTGTGGCTATGGAGAGAAGTATCTGGCATGCCCGAACGGATCAATCTTTCATAGGCAATGGCTTTTCCTGTTTGAAAATACAAGGGCAGAAAGCGATTATTGGCGCCACTGGTGCTATGTCCTATGATTTTGATAGCTTTTTTATTGAGGACAGCTTGCTCGAGTTCTCCTATTAATTCTCTTCTTCGCTCAGCAAAAGATTTCAATAATTCAAGTTGTGAGCATCCTAAGGCGGCTTCTAATTCAGTCGGGGCGAAGTCTAGTCTGGTAAAAATATTGTTGTGATGGTGGGGTATTATTTCTTCGTGGATTGGTGGACTTTTCTTACCATTGGGAGTAGCGGAAGTCCAATTTTCATTTTTTGCTGCGGAAATGGACTTTATATCGGTTTTGATCGGTTTCGTAGCCTGTTTTTTTTGTACGTCATTAAGGGCTGTTAAGTAAGATGCGGGTATCTTCGGTGACCATGTCTTAAAAGAAGGTTTTTTAGCCACACGTCCTAAGGCTAGATGGCGTTTATTTTCTATTGACGCTCTAAAATCACCCCAAATAGGCGCACGCAAAGCGCGCAATTCTTCTAGATCATCACGACATTTAGCTATAATGACAGCACCTTTCGCACTTGTAAGTGTTCTATGAGAAGAGAGCGAAAATAATCCATAATCACCTAAAGTGCCTACGTGGTTTGCTTTTTTTTGATGGCTGTACAGAGTGCCAAGTGAATGCAGCGCTTCTTCAATGATGATTATTTCAGGGAAATCAGCCCTAATACGGCTAATTAGCGACCTCGTCTCCAAATGTGCCAAGCCAAATGCATGCGAGAGGATAAGCAGTCGTGTTTTTTTTGAAAGGTGCTTTTGCAGGAGCTTAGCAGAAAATGAAAAATTATCTGAGAAATTATCCTGATCACAGTCACAAAAAACAATTTTTGCCCCAAAGTTACGTAACGTTTCCCACAATTGTGGCTCAATCAATGGAGAGACAATCACTTCATCATCCAAACGAATACCTATTTTCTTTAAAATAAGGTATAACGCGGCGGAATCATTGACAACGAATAGTGAATTATCCGCTCCAACAGTCATAGCAAAATCATGTTCTAAGCGTGAAGTCATGATTCCACCATCTACTTCTGTCAATTTATCTGAGAGTAAACACCGCAGGACACTTACTAAATCTTGTTTTGAAATTACTGGCTTGGAAGTGGCTAGAGATTTTGTTGCTGCTATTTTTTTTTGTGTACGTGGAGAATTTTTTTTATTTAATTGACGCACCGTCGGTTTGAGAGCCAATTTCACTGCACCTCCATTATAGGTTTCTTTTTTAGAACTTGGTTATACAACACTTATTTATAACACTTATTTTTTATAACGCTTTTGTATTTCCAATTGTCATTACAATAGTCACTAAATCACTAAATCAACACTTTTGTAGTCCTAATAGTCATTGCAGTAGTCATTACATCACTAAATCAACGCTTTTGTAGTCCTAATAATCATGACATCACTGTATCATTACGTTACTTCAATCATTACGTTATTAATCTGCACTACACACGGCTAACTTTACTCGCTACTACTTTTATTCATAGCGGCATTGAAATAGCTAGCAGTAGGTGCTAGAAGACTACTTGCCCCTATAATTATAATCTGAATTGAGTTGTTTTAATCTGAATTGAGTTGTTTTAAGATGAATTGAGCTGCTTTAAGATGAATTAAGCTACTTTAATATGAATTGAGCTGCTTTAAGATGAATTAAGCTACTTTAATATGAATTGAGCTGCTTTAAGATGAATTGAGCTGCTTTAAGATGAATTGAGTTGTTTTAAGATGAATTGAGTTGTTTTAAGATGAATTGAGCTGCTTTAAGATGAATTGAGCTGCTTTAAGATGAATTGAGTTGCCATTAAGCCGAATTAACTAAGCCAAATTAATTAAGCCGAATTGCGGCTAGCATTAATACTTCCTGCTAAAGAGCGAATTGCAATTTTCTGCAATTGATCTTTGATTTCAGGCGTGAGTGTCGGTGCCTCGTCACGAAGTCGCATCAATGCATACTGCTGAATCACCACCAACGGCCTTGCAATATGCTCTCGAAACAATATAGACAACCGATTAAACGGTAAATCTTGTAATAATTCACGATGACCTGTTATGGCTAATAGGTATTTTTGGGTAAATCTTGCTTCCTCAAAGGCAGCTGTCCATATTTCACTGAATTTTTCATCATTTTTAATGTAAGCAGTCAATGAAAAATCTGTCTTTAACAACGACTGCATAGTATTGCCAACTAGCGCACGAAAAAATATTGACCTCTTATAGAGATTTTGCAACCGACCCAACATTCCCCTGTCTTCAATCATATATTGAAGTGCCGTACCAAACCCATAATAAGCAGGGATATTCTGTTTCAATTGATTCCATGAAGCAACAAAGGGTATGGCTCGTAGATTTGTAAGATTGAGACCCTCTTTATCAGACCTTCTGGTAGGACGGCTGCCCACATTAGAATATCTAAAAAATCGTAACGGTGTGATTTCTTCTAAATATGGAATAAATTTGGGATGATTCTTAAAATCATCATATTTCTTCCAAGCAATATCACCCATAGCCACTAGTAATTTCCGGTCTGCTGGCGTAATCGTTGCCTCATTTTTCAAAAAGAGCCTGTTTTCAATGCCCGCTGTAAAAATTTGCTCCAAATTATACTTTCCCCTTGTAAACGTCGTAAAATTTGAACTGATCGTCTGTCCCTGAACGGTAAGCTGGATTTCATGCGTCTCCATTTTATCTGAAAGCGCACGATAAAAGAGATTGCTTTGTCCTCCGCCACGGGCAGGCGGTCCGCCCCGTCCATCAAAAAAGATCACCTTAATACCGTAATATCGTGAAATTTCACTAATCAGTTCCTTAGCACGAAAAATACTCCAATTAGCCGCCAAATAACCCCCATCCTTCGTTCCATCAGAATAACCCAACATCACAATCTGCTTGTTTCCACGCCGCTTCAAATGACTCCGATACATCGGCACTTCATATAACGTCTTCATAATTGAACGCACACGACGCAGAACATCTACCGTTTCAAACAAAGGAACAATATCTATCTTCAATGTCTCCACATTCATTCCTAAAACACTGAATAAAAAGAACATCTCCAATACATTGCTAGCCTGTTCTGTGTTTGAAATAATGTAACGATGGAGGCCATTTTCTCCATTTTTTGCTTGAATCAATTCTATCGAACGCAATGAAGCACTCAGATTGCTAAGCATTTCTGAGTACATTGGAGCAGTTGTTCTGTTTAGCTTTGATGGATTGACATTGGTATTGGTATTGAAATTGGTATTGGGATTGAAATTGGAACTGGTATTGGTATTAGGATTGAGATTGGTATTGAAATTGGCATTGGCATTGAGATTGGTATTGGAATTGGAATTGGCATTGGGACTGACATTAGAACTGGCATTGGGATTGGGATTGATATTGGGATTGGAACTGGTATTGGTATTAGGATTGAAATTGGTATTGGGATTGAGATTGAAATTGGCATTGGTATTGACATTGGGATTGAGATTGGAACTGGGATTGGTATTAGGATTGAAATTGGAACTGGTATTGGGATTGAGATTGGCATGATCTTTCAAAATTCGCTGCTTATCACGATTAAATTTATCAATAGCTCTTAACAAATAGGACAATCTCCGCTTCGGTGTCAACGTCTCATAGACATTGGTTTTATCAATATATAACCACAGCAATTCTTTCACACACAACCGATGAATACTGCTATTTTGCCTAATATCAAGAGTTGCAAAGTGAAACCCAAACGTTTTTATCTTACGAATTAACGTCGCTGTCTGCTCAACAAATAAACTATTGTGTTCTTTTATGATCTCTTGCTGTACGTATTGGATTGCCGTTAAAAACTCTGTAGCGTCTTTATAGGGTAATGGCTCAAACTGTTCAGATTGCTCAGACTGTTCAGATTGTTCGGACTGATCAGATTGTTCGGATGACGTAGAGTTTCCTATTTCATCAAATTTTCTTTGGCTAGAGGCTTCTCTCGTAGCCGAGTCGATAGATTTCTGTTCTGGGGGAAATTGTGATTTTTTTGCTTGGTGTTCTTGCTGTTGTGTTTTTGCTTCGTCTATTATCCCGTGTGCTGCATATTTTTCTCTATCGTCTAAGGTATTAGCCACGCGATAAGTCGCTATAAGCCGTTTTTCTATGCTAAGCAGCAATTCATAAACATTTTTAAACGTCAGTCGTCCACGCATCCTCTTAATATCTTCAATATAACAACCTAACAAAGTCGTTTTAAGCATTCTAGCAATGCGATGCGTTGTTTGTGCCGTCACGTAAGGATTTCCATCTCGATCACCACCAGGCCAGAAACCCATTTCAATCATAACAGGAAGTTCAAACTCAGGCCCTAATTCCTTCCGTAACCGATATTCCAATGCCTCTTCAATAGTTGGAATAACACGATAAAATACCTTTTTCAAATATACAAGGATACTCTCCGCTTCGTCTTCAGGACGTGGTCGTTTTTTATTGCGAAATGGCGTCCTGCCAAGCTGCATCATCAATTTTTGAATCTGCACTAAATCATTCTTTTTTATAGCAACATACAATTCATACAGAATTGTCAGTACAGGCGCAGGGTAAAATTGGGTCGGGTGTGCTGTCAAAACAATACGAATCTTATACGTTTGTAATAAAGTCCGCAATGAATCTAACTTCTCCTCAGCACTCACACGTTGTAATAGATTTTTAAGACTCCCCTCTCCATCAATATCAACAAGGTCTTCAAAGGAAGCCTCTTCTAACGCATCAAATAAGGCAATCTGCCGTTCAATAAATTGAATAAATTTAAATAATACCTGATGATGCTCTGATTCTGCTAGCGTGTGCATGTATTTCGCAAAAAATGTCTCCACAATTGCTTTCGGCGAAGACACTTCACTTTTAGTTCCACTCTTGACATCCCAATTCTCATTGCCTTCCCAATAAGAACTATTCGTCGCTACCCCCGATAAGCCTAATCTCATGCGTTCATCGGTTATTTTCCCAGACGCTTTAACGTGAGCGTGATCTCTAAATCTCTTGACATTGCCTGCGGGAACGTGATTCCAAATAATATTACTGAACAATGACAATAGCACATTATACGTCCCCATAGCTTCAAATGGCAATTCTGACATCAATCCTTTATACAGCTGGTAACGCAGTCCTACCTGCTCACCAAACACCCGTTCGATGCTATGCTCGTCACTGTAAAATTGATCTAAATCGTATTGCTTTGCTAAATATTTTTGCTGCTCACTACGACGATCATTGGTTTTAGTACCCGCTACACCCGTTTTCTGCTGCTGTTTTTTTTTCTTACTTTGTTTCTTCATAACATATCCTCAACATCTCCTATTAGACCAAGACGCTTTAAATAAATACGTTTAGAGTACATTCTAACAGCAATATTGACGAAGCAGCAGGAATAAACCCTCACATTCTCTTTACCCGTTCTGGTTTTTATTCTTTTCTAGACTGTATTATAATATAATACCGATTACGAATTTATAAGATTAATTTCAATTCTTAAACCACAGGAGATTTCAACCGCTCTCGTGCTGGCTCTTTTGAAACCAATCAAGCAAATCGACCACGCCGCCATCATACTAATAATCCCCTCCTTTATAGAAGGAGAGGATTATTATAGACGAGTTGCTTTCTCAGCTTACGGAATATCCGCGCATGCACTCGTAACGTCAGTTGTATACTGACGGGTCGCACAAGCAACACTTTTAAGTCGTGGATACGCACCCGCTCTAAAATCCCACACCGTCGTACTCCAGCCCACATAAACAGCATCGTCTCCATCAGAAACAGGAGCAGCCACCTGCATCTGCGTCGTCGTCCTTCCGACTGCAGCACCATTCGTAGCTGCTGTCTGACCGCTCGTAACCGTATCCCAGTAAGACGCTGTAATCCCAGAAGCACCCATACCTATTAAGCCTTCTGCAAAACTAGACCCCGACACCTTTCCTGTAGCATAGGAATTATTAACGGTGCCGCCGCCGGTCCCTACTAATCCACCTGCATTCCTAGACGTAGCAGTTACATTTCCCGCTGCATAAGAGTCTTCAATCTTAATACCACTACCAGAATTATGAATTCCAATCAATCCTCCTACATGCTCAGACCCGCTTACATCTGCGCTACTATAAGATTGGGAGATCGCACCCTCATTTATTCCAACTAAACCACCAGTGATTTCTCCAGAATTACTGACCGTACCCGTGCTATAAGAGTTAGAAATAGTTCCAGCATTAGTTCCTACTAATCCTCCTAGATGAGTACTTTTAGCACCAGGTGGCCCAGTAATCGTAACGGTCGCCTGTTCGGAGTATGACTTTGCAACAGTGCCTCCAGTACCCAAAAGCCCGACAAGACTGCCTACATAAAATGCAGAAAATTCCCTTACCGTAACGTTAGCATTAACGAGACCGCAGTTCGTGATCATACCCGTACCCACCACGCCGAACAGTCCTTTATATGAACCAGTGGTATTAATATACAGGTTAGAGATAACGTTACCCTGGCAGTCAAACGTTCCATTAAAGACTGTCGAGTCCGCAGCTCCGATCGGCGTGAACTGTCCGTTCCCTTCACTCCAAGGAGCCATCGGTCTAGCGAGGTCAATATCACGCGTCACGCGGTAATGGCTTCCACCATATGTCATATTAGTTTCATTGACAAGACCAGCGACGAGGTTTAAGTTTCTATCGCTATCAATGATATAAGGAGCCGTACTCGTGCCTGATCCTGAGAGATCACCCACTCTACAGGCAGAGGTCATTACAGTTGGCAAAGCAAACGTCAAAGACGTTATCCCATCTGTTAACGTTAGGACTCCTCCTGTATAGCTGCCCTGGACATAAGGATTGATAACCGTAGCGGTTAGAGTATAAGCGGCAGTCATATCAGTACCGCCGACGAGGACGCTGTAAAGCGGCGGAAATACACCACAGTTCTTCACGGTAATAGAACTGCTAAATGGCGCTATCCCTTCTGTGAAGGAAAGAGGGTTTATAATGTCACCACCATTATCTCTACTTGGAAATTCTAATTGGATCAGATCGCCTAGTACTAGGACGACATAATATTTCACAGGCGAGGCATTATCTGCAGTAGGCATAACCGTAAAGGTGAGGGCTTCATTGGTAGCTGTTGTTATGGCTGCAGTGCCTGTTGGATTAATTTCAGTACCAGCTAAAGTAACGGTGCTGCCGCCTGCAACCGTATATTCAGACGGATCGGTCTTATCTGCTATCGTTAGCGTAAGGTCTTGACTAAACCCGTCTGCTCTATTTTTAATACCGCCAATCGAGACAATGTTATCACTTACAGAAAGAACACTAGCATTGGCGTAAGCTGGGTGAGACGTGTCTATCGTAATGTCTTCTACGCTAAGAGGTGTGAGCATAACGACCTCCAACTCACTAAGACGTAACGAGACGGCATAAATAATCGCAGCATCGCCGTTTGCTGGCGTGAGCGTGAATGTGTGATCTGCTAGTATATTTGTCACAGCAGCAGTACCATCGGGGTTAAGTTCATTGGCAGTAATAGTAACAAACTCAGGCTCGACGGTGTACGCTACGGGGCTATCTGTATCGGCAATACTTACCCTGATCGTCTCAGTTCGTGTCGTATCGAAGTGATTCGTAATGTTAGAGATAATGATAAGATCTTCCTCGATAGCAACCGTCGCTTCCGTATAGCGCGAAGTAGCCCCGCCAGAAGGCGTAAGCACAATATCCGTTAGGGCAAGTGGAGAAGAGATCGGCGGAGATTCACTAAAACGCAACGAAACCGTGTAAGTGATAGCAGTATCGCCGTTTGCTAGTGTGAGCGTGAATTCACGGTCTGCTAGCGTGTTTGTCACAGCAGCAGTACCATCGGGGTTGAGTTCATTGGCAGCAATATCAATAAACCCAGGCTCAATAGTGTACGCTACGGGGCTATCTGTATCGGCAATACTTATCCTAAGCGTCTCAGTTCGTATCGTATCGAAGTGATTCGTAATATTAGAGACAATGATAAGATTTTCTTCGATGGCAACCGTCGCTGCGCTGTAGCGTGAAGCATCCCCGCCAGAAGGCATAAGCACAATATCCGTTAGGACAAGTAGAGAAGAGACCGGCGGAGATTCACTAAAACGCAACGAAACCGTGTAAGTGATCGCAGCATCGCCGTTTGCTGGCGTGAGCGTGAATGTGTGATCTGCTAGTATATTTGTCACAGCATTGGTGCCGTCGGGGTTGAGTTCATTGGTAGCAATATCAATAAACCCAGGTTCAATAGTGTACGCTACGGGATCATCTCCATCGGCAATACTTACCCTGAGTGTCTCAGTTCGTGTCGTATCGAAGTGATTCGTAAGATTAGAGACAATGATAAGATTTTCTTCGATGGTAACTTCCGCATCCGTGTAGCGTGAAGTAGCCCCGCCAGAAGGCGCAAGCGTAATATCCGTTAGAACGAGCGTAGAGGAAACTGGCGGCGCAGGCTCAACTGTAGAATTTTCTGATGATGACGTAGTACAACCAGCTAGCATTATTAGGCTAGTGATCGCAATGTATATTATTAAGTGATGATGTTTCATGAGGACTCCTCCTGTAAAAATTTGAGACCTTAATGTAAAATGTTATTTTTTATGAATCAATATTATTAAACTTGACCGAGGACTACGGGATGTCCTCGCATGTCCTCGTTGTAGCAGGCGCATACTGGCGGGTCGCACAAGCAACACTTTTAAGTCGTGGATACGCACCCGCTCTAAAATCCCAGATTCCTGTATCCCAGTTCACATAAACAGCATCGTCTCCATCAGGAACAGGAGCAGCCACCTGCATTTGCGTCGTTGACCTTCCGACCGCAGCACCATTCATGCCATTCATATCACCCATCTGACCGCTCGTATCAGTATCCCAGTAAGACGCTGTAATCGTAGAACCACCTGCGATAGAGCCTATTAAGCCGTGTATAGTAAAACTAGTTCCTGTCACCTCTCCGATAGCATAGGAATTATTAACGGCGCCGGAGATGAATCCTACTAACCCACCTGCATTTGCATTGCCACCCGTAGAAGTTACATTTCCTGTTGCGTAAGAGTTTTCAATCCTACCACCACCAATACTTCCAACTAATCCTCCTAGCAGATTATATCCGTCTACATCTGCGCTACTATATGACCGAGAGATTATACCACTACTGTTTAGCCCAACTAAACCACCAGTAGCACCACCACCAGTAGAACCCCCAGAGTTCATAACCGCACCTGTGCTGTAAGAATCAGAGATGGTTCCGACATTATACCCTACTAATCCCCCTAGAAAAGTAGATATAGTTGTCCCAGTAATCGTAACAGTCGCTCGTTCGGAATATGACTTTGTAACAGTGCCACCAGTATTTAAATATCCGACAAGACTGCCTATATAAGTCGGAGCCATTCCATCTACCGTAACGTTAGCATTAACGAGACCGCAGTTCGTGATCGTCCCTGTAGTACCCCTCATCGTCATACCCACCACTCCGAATAGTCCTTTATTTGGACTATTGGCACTAATATACAGATTAGAGATAACGTTACCCTGGCAGTCAAACGTTCCATTGAAGACAACAGAAGGCATACCGCTCACAATCTGACCCCCATTTCCGATCGGCGTAAACTGTCCGCCCTGAGCCTCACTCCAAGGAGCAAACGGTTTAGCGAGGTCAATATCACGCGTCACGCGGTAATATCTTTCACGATATCTTGCGTTGCCATTGACAAGACTAGCGACGAGGTTTAGCTTTCTATCGTTATCGATAATATAAGGAGCATTAGCATCTGTACCCGCTCCTAAGAGGCCTGCGGCATCGCAGGAAGAAGTCGTTACTCTTAACGAAGAGAACGTCAAAGTCGTTGTTCCATCTGTTAACGTTAGGACTCCTCCTGTATAAGTATTTGGGTTATAAGGATTGATACCTGTAGCGGTTAGAGTATAAGCGGTAGTCGTATCGGGCGTGCCGCCGACGAGGACGCGGTAAGGCGGCGGAAACACACCACAGTTCTTTACAGTAATAGTATCTGTAGGTGGTGTGATCCCTTCTGTAAGAGTGAGAGCGGTCATGAGATCACCGTCAGTTCCACCTAGCAGTTCTAATTGGATCAGGTCGCCTAGTACTAGGACGACATAATATTTCACGGGCGAGGCGTTATCTGCAGTAGGCATAACCGTAAAGGTGAGGGCTTCATTGGTAGCTGTTGTCGTGGCTGCCGTGCCTGTTGGATTAATTTCAGTACCAGATAAAGTAACGGTACTGCCGCCTTCAACCGTATATTCAGGCGGCATGGTCATATCTGCTATCGTTAGCGTAAGGGCTTCGTTAAAACCGTCTGCTCTATTTTTAATACCGCCGATCAAGACAATGTTATCACTTACAGAAAGAACACTAGCATTGGCGTAAGCTGGGTGAGATGACGTGATCTCAATGTCTTCTACGCTAAGAGGTGTGAGCATAACGATCTCTAACTCACTAAAACGCAACGAGACGGTGTAAGTGATAGCAGCATCGCCGTTTGCTGGCGTGAGTGTGAATTTACTGTCTGCTAGTATATTTGTCACAGCATTGGTGTCGTCGGGGTTAAGTTCATTGGCAGGAATATCAATAAACTCAGGCTCGACGGTGTAAGCTACGGGGCTATCTGAATCGGCAATACTTATTCTAAGCGTCTCAGTTCGTGTCGTATCGGAGTAATTCGTAATGTTAGCGATAACGATAAGATTTCCTTCGATGGTAACCGTCGCTGCGCTGTAGCGTGAATTACCCCCGCCAGAAGGAGCAAGCGTAATGTCCGTTAAAACGAGCGGAGAGGGAACTGGCGGCTCTATCGTAAAACTTTCTGATGATGACGTAGTACAACCAGCTAGCATTATTAGGCTAGAGATCGCAATGTATATTATTAAGTGATGATGTTTCATAAGAATTACTCTTGTACAGATTTAAGGCATTGAATTTTTTAAAGCATCTGTTGTTATGGGTTAACATTGTTAAATAGTGAACCACACCCTATAATATAATATAAAAATAGGGCAGTGGCAAACAAATTCGGTAATATCCACACAAATTTGAAATTTTGAGTTATTATTTTTGAATTATTATATAAGGCGACTAATTTCTCAATACGAGGTGTCAATATAAATTTGAATAGCCTCTTTAAGAGTTTTGCCGAGCTGGTGAATGGGCGGAGCAAAAGATTTTTCTATTTTAGTCAGTCCTGTAATATCGTAGAGAACACGGATCTGTCCATCACAGGCGGTGCCTGCTGCAATACCAATTGTAGGGATTTTAAGTTTGTGCGTGATTTTCTGACTGAGGCTACTAGGAAGGGCTTCTAGAATGGTTGCGTAACAATGGTACTTTTGCATGATAAGGCTATCGTCAATGATTTTCTGAGCGGCGGCGGGAGAAGTGCCTTGTTTTTTGTAATTGTGGATTGTCTGTGGCGTGAGACCTACGTGTCCGCATACGGGAATCTTGGCTGTTGCGAGTGCTGTTAAAACATCACGGGCGGGATTTTCTAATTTGATGCTGTCTGCCCCTGCATTTAAGAAAGCACGTCCATTTTTTACGGCTAGATCACTAGAATCGTAAGACTTAAACGGCATATCACCAATGACGTGAATATCAGGTGCTCCGCGACAAACGGCTTCTGTGTGCCGCAGCATCATATCCATCGTTACAGCGGTACTATTGGGGAAGCCGTAAATGATCTCTCCTACCGTGTCTCCGACAAGTATAGCGTCAAGCTTTGTTTCATTGAGCCAGCAAGCCATTTGATAGTCGTAACACGTGACGGTTTTTATCGTACGAACACCTTTTAACCGTGTGATTCCACTAGCCGTGAGCTTCATGATGGTTTCCCAACAAAATATAATTAATTTTTAATTTTTTTCAGAATGTGGTTATTTAAGTAGATTTTAGTCTTATTTTAGATACTTATTTAATTCATCATAACGAACTTTATCATGCCCAGCCTGATCACACCTAGAATTCTCTCTGTGGTAATTATTATATGATTCTCTATTTATGTGAAATTGTCCTTCATCTTTATTGCCTTTATGTTGAAATGGACTATATGTTGGGATATTGGTAATATCATTGCTATTTACTTTAAAGATTTCTATGATATCACTAAAAAATAATAAGTAGTACAATACATTAAACTCTTTAAGTTTGAGCTGTTGGATATTACAACGAAAATCATCTTTACTGGAACTCTTTACTAATCGTTGTATAGGACTAGGATAATCAAAAATTTTATTTATGACTCCCTCTGAGTCCATTTTTATTTCTTCTGCATGAGTAACTTTTTTTAGAACTACTGAAGACCTTACTAGTATTTTTTTGTCTTTGTCTTCTAGCATGGATCCATCCTCATATAGATTACTCACTATCATTTTACCGACGGTACTAATCTGTGATGGAGGTAAATTTACAAGAGATTCTTTAATTTTAGATAAGTTTTTAGACATTTTGATTTTCCAAAATATTTTATAGTAAATAAGTTCAAACTGCAGTTATAGAATATCTTTTATTCCGCAGCATATGTATATACTAATACTATTTTTTTGGAAGTCAACTATTTTTTTGATATTTTAACAAAAATTATTAAAATAATTCTGCTGTGTATCAAACGGACTCTGAAAAAAGTAGCAAAAACGCTTATTTTTTCAGAAAACGATGCTTGTATATTTCTTATTTAGCAGGATAAGAAATTTGCTGAGTACGATTGGAACGACTACTGGTAAAGAAAGCTAGGATGCTTGGTTGGAATTATGATTTTTCTGATTTTGAGCTATCGGAAGTATTGGAAGTATCTTTGGCGGCGGCTTTTTTACCTTTTGTTTTGCGTGGCGGGAAGGAGAATTGGATTTTGCCACTATCTTTATTGATTTCTAGGTAGGCGTCGAAGAGCCGTTTGGTTTTATTGGAACGGAAGCCTTGGATGAGATTAGATTTTTTGCCTGAGATCATGAGGGACATGTTTTCTTCGGTAATTTCCTTACCCAAGATAAAGCGATTGATGCGAATACCTGTGGGTTTTTTATCGAGGTAGCTTTCTGAGATGAAGGCGTGGTCTGTTTTGTAGACGTTAGATTGGTCTGAGTGCAATTTCCCGACTAGGGGGAGTTGTTTGAGGTCGTCTAGCGAGAGGTCTTCTTCGTTATTGAGGAAGACAATTTCAACTTTGCCTGCATCGTTAAGCGTGACGGTAGCGGGGAATGGAACGCCTTTACGACTTCTAAAATCACTGAAAGGACCGACTTTGCGATTTTTTATAAGCGTAGCGATTTCATCATCTTTCATGCGGCGTCCAGCAATGATCGCACGAATGGTCATGGATTGATTTTCATTGGTGTAATATGTGGCGTGTTTGTAAAATTTTTCACCATTGATGGGTGAGAAGGATGCTTCGCTGCGATTTTCTTCTTCGTTATAATTTTGAATGTGACTGACGATTTTCTTAGTGTTATCGGTGATTTGATTCATGAAATCTTTACGAGAAAGTTCTCCTTTTTCGATACGTCTGAGTTTGTATTCCCAGTCACCGGTAAGTTCAGGGGAGGTGAGTTCTTCGATTTCTAGTGTAGCGATCAATGTAAAGAGTTCAAAGGCTTTAGAAGTGGGGATTAATTGGCGGTCTTGTTTGAAGATATACTTATCATAAATGAGTTTTTCAATAATGGCTGCGCGGGTAGCGGGTGTCCCGATACCCTTTTCTTTGATAGCGTCGCTGAGTTCTTTATCGTCAATAACTTTACCTGCACTTTCCATTGCGCTGAGGAGAGAGGCTTCTGAGTAGCGACCAGGAGGCTTAGTTTCGAGATTGAGTGCCTCGACTTTTTCACAGTAGGCTACATAATCGTTAGCTGAGGAGGTTTGGGGAGGAGCTTTGGGTTTCGAGGTGGGATTAGGGAGCGCTTTTTCGAGGGGGTGAAGGATTTTGTCTTCTTCTAGTCTGCCAGCAATAGCTTTCCAGCCTGGTTTGAGCATGATTTTACCTTCTGTTTTAAAAACTTCATCACGTACTGTAGTCAACCGTACTGTTTTGAGACTCTTAGCGGCTGGAAAGAAGATACCGATAAATCTCTCGACAACAATGGTATAAATTTTCTTTTCATCATCATTGAGTGATTTAAAGTTGGTCTTCTCGGTGGGAATGATGGCGTGATGATCGGAAACTTTTTTATTGTCAAAGATACGCCGGCTGGTTTTGAGGTAATCTTTGGCAATCGCTTCTGCTGCGAAATTTTGAATATCTCTGGCGAGTGATGCTGAGGCAAGGTTTTTAAAGACTTTTTTGACTTCATCTAGATAATCTTCTGGTAAATAGCGACTACTGGTACGAGGATAAGTGAGCATTTTATGGCGTTCGTAGAGTGATTGCATGATTGCAAGGGTGCGCTTGGCGGAATAGGAAAAACGGGTGTTAGCCTCGCGTTGGAGTGTTGTCAGATCATAGAGCAATGGGCAGTTTTCAGAGACTTCCTTAGCCGTCTCGGTAACAATACCATAATGTCTTGTGCAGTTCTCAATAATAGTCTTCGTTTTTTTAGGATCGAAGAGTCTATCTGCGCGTTCATGTGGGTTTTGGTCGGATTTTTTAAATTGGGGATCAATCCATTTGCCTTCGTAGGAATGACTTCCATTGAGAAACTCTGCGCTGAGCGTCTGGTAAGGTTCAGGTTTGAATGCTTCGATAGCTTTTTCACGTTCGATTAACATTGACAATGTAGGCGTTTGAACGCGTCCACACGGTGTTAGAAAAAAGCCACCGCCTTTTGATTTGAATGAGGTAAGCCCGCGTGTGCTATTGATACCAACGAGCCAATCTGCTTCACTACGACTTTTAGCGGCGTCGCTTAGGGGTTTCATTTCACTATGCGAGCGTAATTTTTGAAAGGCTTCTTTAATTGATTTGTCGGTCATGCTCTGCAGCCAGAGTCGTTTGATTGTTTTTTGTGCGGGAGCAGGTTTCTGGGCAGAAGTGGTGGATTCTGCTGTTAAATGCAGTTTGGGTTCGCGTTCTGCGATGTAATCCATGATGTATTGAAAAATAAGCTCACCTTCACGTCCGGCGTCACAAGCATTGATAATAGTAGTGACGTCAGGTAGTGTGACAAGTTTTTTTAGCACGGAGAGTTGGTTTTTATTGTTTTTAATGGGCTTGAGGTTGTATGTTTTGGGAATAAAGGGGAGATTGGTAAGTTTCCAGCTTTTAAATTTCTCATCGATCTCGCCTGGCTCAGCAATAGTGAGCAAATGCCCTAAGGCATAGGAAACGATGTAGTGTTCTCCTTCGAAATGGGTGTCTTCCTTTTTGAATTTGTCTTTCAAGCACCTCGTAATATCGCGTGCCACACTGGGTTTTTCTGCAATAACTAGCGTTCGTTCTCTATTATGTGTCTTTTCCATCTGTAATGTCTAATCAAGTCATGTTTAAAATGCATTCAAATCGCGTTTAAAATTCATTCAAGTCGTGTTTAAAATTTATATTTAAAGCTTGTGTTTAAAATTCGTGTAAAAAACAATGTTACAAAACTAAAACAAATTATAAAATAAAAATAAACTTTATCTCAATAATTAAATAAACTTGCTGAAAAACTGCCCAGTCGTTAAAGCGATGGCATGTATTTCTCTTTACTTTAAATTGAAAAGAATATAAAATAATAATAACAATATTCTACTTTTCGATAATATTCTACTTTTTGATAATAGTATTGTACTTTTTGATGATGGGATTGTACTTTTGTAGTAATACTGTACTTTTAAATGTTGACGGTAAATATGGATACTGAAACATAGGTTAAAACGGACGCTAAAATAAACTTTTAAACGAAATAAAATCAATTTTCAATTGAAATAACAAACAGATCACATAATAAATTCGAATCTTTAGACGAAATGCAGACAGATCGCACAATAAATTCGAATCTTTAAAGGAAATACAGAGAGACCGTACAATAATTACGAACCTCTGAACAAAATGAAGTCAATTTTCAATTGAAACCACAAAAAGACCGTACAAAAGAGATTTTAAAGCAATGAAGATGAAACAATGTTCCTTACAAGCCTTAGAGGAGTACTTGCATGCAACGTTTAATTGGGAAGTTCATGATCAGGCGCTCAATGGTATTCAGATTGCCAATGAACGTGGAGTTAGCAAATTGGGGGTGGGCGTTGATTTTTGCGATGATCTCATTAGTGCTGCTGAGAAAGCGGGTTGTGATGCTTTATTGGTACATCATGGGTTATATTGGGGGCGTGTTGAGGCGCTTGTTGCCCGCAAATATCGGCTTGTCAAGCGCATGATGGCTAATGATACTGCATTGATTGCTTTACATCTTCCGTTAGACTTACATCCTGTGTTAGGCAATAATATTGGGTTGATTGAGGCGCTTGATCTGGTACACAACGGTAATTTTGGTGATTATAAAGGCAATGCTATCTTGTTTGAAGCGCGGATAAAGCGTGATTCTAACCGAGAATCGTCAAATTTAGAGCAAAAATACGCTAGCATTGATTTTAAAGACTTGTGTACGCGTTATAAGAGTCGCATTGGGTCTCCACTTATGACATTGCAGGCGCATGATCGGAGTGTTGAGCGGATTGGCATTTGTTCGGGGGGTGGTTTATTTGGGGTAGACATGGCTTACCAGCATGGGTGTGATACCTATATTACGGGCGATGCGAATCACATTGCCTATCATCAAGCTAAGGAATTACCGATCAATCTTATCTGTGGCGGGCATTATTATACAGAAACCTTCGGTGTCAACCGTTTAGCCGCGGCGCTACAAAAAAAGTTTGGACTCACCTATCAATTTTTTGATCTCCCCACTCACTTATAATCATCAAAATAATCACAATCACATAATCACAATCATACAATCACATAATCATACAACTATAAAAATAATCGCAGCCCAAATACAGTAATTCCTGCAGTCTTCTATAGCCCTACATCGCAAAATCAATATTTATGACTATAAATCGCAAGAGTCAATATTCAAAGCACAGTCGAAGCACAGCAATTGAAATAAAATCACATCACTACCAGCAACCATACCCCAAATAAGGTAGTCTAAGCAGAATGCTGCTTAGCATAGGCAATGACTGCTAAAATGGCGTAACAAAACGAGATTAAGAAAATAACACTCTGTAAAATGAGAGTGGTATTTAAGGACAAAGTGGGATTTGAGAGTGTTGTCAAAAATTGAATCACTCCTCCTGCTGTACCGAAGAGAAGTAGTATCGTAATAATAAGGGTTGTCTGCAGACATTTTTCGTACAATTCTGGTTTTCTGCCTGCCCATGCAAAACAGAATGTGGCTAACGCAAAAGGGAGCGGTAGTAATGCTGTTGGGTCTTTACTTATTGCTACTCCTAGCAAAGCAATCACACCTAACATAAGACTATAAACTATTGCTGTCGTGAGAATATTCATAAACCAGGACTATAAACCACTACTAAGACGATAAACTAATGAATTCGCTACCCATATATCCATACAATCAACTATCCATCGCTACCCTATTAATTCAATCCATTCATTACCCATATATCAATACAATCAACTATCCATTGCTACTCTATTAATTCGATTCATTTGTTACTGCCATATTAATTTAAGTTCGCTTAATTTTATAACGTTTATACCTTGTTGAGATATAAATTGGTTCATTACTGATAGGTTCATTATTCTAGGGCGTGTGTCATAAATGTGTTCTGCTTAAATTCATCTGATTTTCAGTGTTTAAGCGTATCTTAAGCGTATCCATACACGGATTCAGTCTAAATTCATTTGATTTTCAGTGATTGGTTCGTACTCATAAGGTTCTAGTATATATTAATAAGAATCTGGTATGATAGAGCCAATTTTTATAATTATTCTTAATAAAACTAAGATTTATAAGGAATGCAGAAAAATACATAGGGAGAACAGCTATAAGAATAACAACGATTAGAAGAACAACGATTAGAAGAACAACGATTTCTATTGAAGAGAACGTTTTCATTGAAAAGAACATTTCAATTAAAAAAACGAGAACGTTTCCATTAAAAAGAGCATTTTCATTAAGAGAAGTAAGAGAAGTAAGAATATTTCTACTGAAAAAGACACTTTCATTGAAAAGGGCATTTCAATTGAAAAAATGAGAACATTTCCATTGAAAAGGGCATTTCCATTAAGAGAAGTAAGAGAAATAAGAGAAATAAGAATATTTCTACTGAAAAAGACACTTTCATTGAAAAGAACATTTCAATTGAAAAAATGAGAACGTTTCCATTGAAAAGGGCATTTCCATTAAGAGAAATAAGAGAAGTAAGAATATTTCTACTGAAAGGACATTTTCATTGAAAAGAATATTTGAATTGAAAAAAAGAGAACGATTCCATTGAAAAGGGCGTTTCCATTAAGAGAAATAAGAGAAGTAAGAATATTTCTACTGAAAAAGACATTTTCATTGAAAAGGGCATTTCAATTGAAAAAACCTAGTCATTCGATCAAATAATGTTATAATAAATAATGCCTGATGTGATGATGAGTTCATCACCACCATTTTACAACCTTATAACAAAGGAATATCCCCTTAGCAGTATCCATAAGGTTCTCGTTGCTGAGTGAGGTTTTTTGAAGGATTATCTAGACTGCATTAAAATACTGAAAATGATTGTAAAATAATTGTAAGATATTGAATTTTTTTATGGAATGTTGCGTTTGTATGAAATATTTCTTTATGAGATACTTCTTTAAATGCGGACATTTCCTTAAACGTCGTGAATGAAGGCTTAGATTTTTATGAAATTTATATGTGATTGTAAAGAATTGCTAAAAATAGTCAATACTGGAGAGATTGTCTCTTCGAGTAAAATAGATTTTTCTAGTGCGTCTATGGTCCTACTAGAAACCACTTCCGATATGCTGAACCTTAAAGCTTCTAATCTTAACGTTACGCTAGAAGCTCCTGTTGAATGTACCGTTGAGAATGAAGGGGCTGTTTCTATCAATCAAATGCGCCTGGCTTCATTGTTACGAGAACTTCATGAAACAAATATAAAAGTTGAGCTGCGTAACGAAAACATTGTCAATATCACACCAAGTAGTGGTACGCGTAAGATCAAGGTACAATTATACGGTGTTCCGCCTGGTGAATTTCCTGAATTGCCTACTATTGACGAACGAAAACCCTTTATAGCCATTGAAAAAAACCTATTCAAGCATATTATTGCCAGTACGGCTTTTGCCGCCGCCGCAGCGCCCACTCAATACGCTCTAAATGGCGTATACATGACTTACGTCGATAAAGTGTTCTCAATGGTCACAACAGATGGCAGACGAATGGCTATTTACAGTCATCCATTAGGAGAGACAAAGCATGAAGAATTCAAAGTTATTCTCTCACGCGACTTCCTCAAACAACTCCAACGCGCCCTAGTAGGCGAAGGCGCCCTATCTTTTGCTATAGATGACAATAGAATCTTCATAAAAGCAGATAATATGCTTATTTCATCACTCTTTATAGATGGCGATTATCCCAATTATCGATCATTTATTCCTAAATCGTACACCAGCAGTCTTACCATAGACACGACTTTATTCAAAAATGCAATCAAAACCCTACTTGCAGCATACACCAATATAGAACTTTCTTTTAACAAGATTTTATTAAACATTGACAAAAAATCGTTAAAAATAACCTCACGTACCAAAAACTCTGCTAATACAGATGAAGAGCTTGGCTGCGACTATGACGGCGAAGCGACCAAAATTGCTTTCAATGTCAAAATGCTCAATGAAATTATCGAGCATATCGAAGACGAAAAAATTAGCCTCAGCTGGAACGACAGCACCTCTCCCGTCAGGATTAAAGGCGACGGCAATGAAGACTGCCATTACATTCTGATGCCTGTTAAGGAAGGGGATTTTTAACGTCACACGACTGAAGAAGAGGGTTTTTAACGTCCTACTGCTTTATACTACCTTATACTACTCATCTCCTTTTTATAACATTAGGTTTATAAATCGTACTTTCTTTGCCGTGTTTACTTGGATTCCTTGTTTTTACTTGGGTTCTTTGTTTGAATTGCTATGGAACATGCAGTATTTCATGAAAGTAGGAATTGGAATACGGAGTTAAGAGAATTGTCAGTTTTTTAACGGAGATGAATATTAACCGTGTCCAGCTATATCAATTTCGCAATTATGAAAAGCTAGACGTATCCCTTTCACCGCATCTAAACCTTATAACAGGTGTGAATGGAACTGGGAAGACAAATTTACTGGAAGCCATTTACATGGCTTCACGGTTGCGATCATTTCGTTCAGCCAATATGCAAACCCTAGTGCGCCATGGACAGACGGGTTTTTCCCTGCAGATGGACTTTTTAACACAATCGTCTCCACCCAATCTACAACCTCCTAATCCGCACTCTTCCAATCTACACTCTTCTAATTTACACTCTCCTAATCCACAGTCTAAGCCGAAGTCAATAAATCAAATTAATTCCCAATCCAGCGCTAAGACTAGCATTCCATACTCTAAGACACCGGTCAAAGAGCATTCTCCTGCAACTAGGCTCGTCTTATCCTTTCATAAAGGCGTAAAAACCTTAAAGATCAATGATCAAATCCGTACTCCCAGTACGGCATTGAAAGAAACGCCGAGAATTATTTTATTCACAATTGATGACATTCTACTAGTCCAAGGCAGTGCCTCCTTACGCAGAACATTCATGGATCAAGCTATTATGCAGCATTATCCTGAATACAATACGGCGCTGGAAACCTACACAAAAGCACTTAGAAATCGCAATAAAGACATCAAACAGCGTAAATCCTTTCGTACGTGGGATAAATTGCTTGCTCGTGCGGGAATTGAATTGTTAGCTTGGCGTGAGAAATTTATTAGAAGTCTCAACAAACACATAGGGATCATTTTCCAGGATTTGACGGGAACAGCATCTCCCTCAACAATGTCAGCAATGGCAGCAATGGCAGTCACTTATGCGATAACATCGAAATTGCCTGCAACAAAGATAGCCGATTATTATCGTAAACCCACGCATACGCCATTAGCAGCACCTGCCAGTAGCAATGCAAAAAATAGCATTCCTTTCACAACACCGAAACCTATTGTTCCTGCGTATGAGGATTATCTGGCTTTACTAACAGCCCATAGCGAACATGATAAACGGCGTGGATACACTGTGTTTGGTCCGCATAGCGATGATCTGATCATTACTATTCGTAACCGCCCAGCACTAGGTTACGCTTCACAAGGTGAAAGTCGCATTCTTGCCTATGCGCTCAAATTTGGCATTTTTAAGTTACTGCAACACCGATTTAAAACAAGCCCCGTACTGCTGCTAGATGACACTTTTGCTGAACTAGATAACGCTAAACTCCAAAACCTCATGAAATGGATCTCAAATCGAGCACAGGCGCTATTAACCTGCGCCCAACCACAACTACTACTTCCCTATCTTCATAACGGCATTGTCTTTAAAACAGCTCATAACAACATAACCCGCATAAAACAATCATAGTGATAATAATCACCTTTGAGGACATAATCATTATAATAATCCCTCTTGATAACTCCCACCACAGAACTATAAACTTGCAATCTCATCATACACACGTTAAATACAGCTTAGAACAAAGTATTCATTGACCGCTACTTTGATAGTAAAATACTTGTTATCATGAATAACGATACTAACCCCAGTGAATCCCATGACCATTTCGTCAAAAAAGCAGTGCTTGGCGGTATTTTAGCGACCTATCTTAAAAAACACCCCCGCGGTGTCGCCATTGGGACTCAATTGCTTTCCTGGCACAAGGTAGTCACATCGATCCTAGACGCTTCATTCACAACCCGTTCAAAGGCTGTAAAAATTGATAACCACCGCCTTATCATCACCTGCACAGACGTCGCTACCGTTAGCGAGTTATTTCTTCATAAGGAAGAACTACTAGCCGCTTATAAGCAGCTTTTCCATTCCCTTGCTTTTTCAGAATTGCTTTTTTTATATAAAAACGATGAAAATAAGACCACTTCCACTTCATCACTCACACCACAATCTCACCTCGCAGCACACAACAATAACAATTCCAATCGTATAGATACAGATTCTGATACTTCATCCCATACCGTATTGACAAGAGGAACAAGACCTTATCCGCTTGAAAAGATGCGTAGTAAATCTTCTGTTTTGACTGACAACCCACCGCCCAAAATACCGCATCATCATCCCTCCGCTCATACGCAAATTACTTCCGAATACCCCAAATGGGTTTCTGAACGAGAACTTCAAACGTATTATCCTGATATAGGTCTAGCATCGGCTTTTTTAACCAATGATTATGCCCACGATTCATAACCCATAATGATTTGTAGTGATTGATAGTCATTTGTAGTGATTTGTAGCAATTGATTTAAAATCGCTTAGCATAATCTTCATCATCTTAAACATTATTCTTATGAAACCTAAGAATCAAGCAGATCACACGTCCTATTTTACTGAAACGTTAAATGCAGCTATCCTAGCTAAATGGATTGCACGACCCAATCCTGCCGTAGGCGCCACCCTGGTTGTTACTCCCAAAAGCACTTCTCACCGTACAAAAAACACTTCACAGGCAAAAAATCCTGCTCCACAAGCCGAATCCGCTCATTCACCTCACCTCGTAACAACAGGCTTCACACAGCCCATAGGTGCAGCGCATGCTGAGATCATTGCCCTTAGAAAAATGACGCACCTCCTCGCTAAAAACCGCAGCGCTAAGCTAACATCGGCTCATCTTAACAAAGAACTCTACGTTTCCCTCACGCCCTGCACATTCCAAGGAAGAACACCCCCGTGTGTGACAGCTCTCATCAAAAACAATATTGACCGTGTCCACATTGGCTTAGCAGACAATGACCCACGTATAGGTAACGCAACAACAATGCTAGAAAAAGCAGGAATTGAAGTTTTAACAGACTTCCCAATCGCTATCAAACGACAATTATTCGCACTCAATGAAGACTATTATTTCAAACACCACACACAATATCCCTTAATAACCGTAAAATACGCCATGACCCTAGACGGCTACACAGCGACACATACAGGGCATTCCAAATGGATCACAGGTGAGCACGCGCGTAGCGATGCTAATGCTTTACGTGGGCATTGTGATGCTGTTCTAATCGGGGCTAGGACTTTTTTACTGGACAATCCTAGCCTAAAAACGCGACTACCCACAACACAATTAACTCCTACCATCCGTTCTATCAAACACCCTAGGGCCGTGGTCTGGTTTTCACGCGATTTTTCGCCCCAAGAACAAAATGATCTTAAAAATAGTCTTTCCAAGTACCCATCATCTTCACCTTATCAATTACTTACAAAAAAACCGACCCCTCATAAAGATAATAAAGATGTTAAAAATGGTAGAGAACCCCTCTCTAACAATAGTAATAGCAATGACAATGATAATGAACCTATATTCATTATTCAGCCGCATTTTAATCGCATTCGTGAGATTTTTAGTGGTTATCACGTACGATTTTATGAAATCAATGCAGTCGCTTTAACGAAACCATCTGCTTTTAGAGCTATGATTAAAGATTTAGCAAAAATGTATCATTTCAATTCCATTTTTGTCGAAGGCGGCGCCCATACAGCAAGTCTTTTCAGATGGAGCAATCTTATGCATCGCATAATCGTTTATATTGCCCCTAAGGTAATGCAAGATGTAGGTACTGTAACCTCTAAGCAACTCTCACCTCTCTTAGCGGTCGGATCATACCTTAAAGATATAATGCACAATGGAAACCAGCCGCCATTTCCCACTTCAATAAACCCCTCCAAACCTCCGAACAAAGAACCTTTTACAGACCTAGCCGAAAGCTCTCACAAAATCTTAGCACAAGACATCAGAATAAGTGCCTATAAAGACGATTATCATATCATTCAATCACTCAGAAAACAATTGATAGGAACGTAAACGGATAGTCATTGATAAAAATTGCTCCATCCGTCTTCATTGATAAAAATTGCTCCATCCGTCTTCATTGATAAAAATTGCTCCATCCGTCTTCATTGATGAAAATTACTTCATCCATATTCGTTGAGGTGCATTGAAATCTTATAAAAATAAGTGCATTGCTCTAATTAGAACAATGCAGGACATATTCATTGGACCTCTGCTAAACTGCTAACATTGTATTTTAGCAAGGTATTCTAATACGGTATTATGGTACGGTATTCTAACACAGTATTGAAAGAGCCTTTGTGCACTATTTTACGATAATTGGTTTTAAATAACCAGTTGAGTTATTTTTATTAGAACAATGCAGAACATCTTTACTGGACTTTTACTACACTCTAACATTGTATTTTTACACGGTATTATGGTACGGTATTGAAAGAACCTCAGTGCCGTTTTACAATAACTCGTATTGTTGTTTCCATTAGAACAATGCAGAACATCTTTACTGGACTTTTACTACACTCTAACATTGTATTTTTACACGGTATTATGGTACGGTATTGAAAGAACCTCAGTGCCGTTTACAATAACTCGTATTGTTGTTTCCATTAGAACAATGCAGAACATCTTTACTGGACTTTTACTACACTCTAACATTGTATTTTAATACGGTATTATGGTACGGTATTGAAAGAACCTCAGTGCCGTTTTACAATAACTCGTATTGTTGTTTCCATTAGAACAATGCAGAACATCTTTACTGGACTTTTACTACACTCTAACATTGGATTTTTACACGGTATTATGGTACGGTATTGAAAGAACCTCAGTGCCGTTTTACAATAACTCGTATTGTTGTTTCCATTAGAACAATGCAGAACATCTTTACTGGACTTTTACTACACTCTAACATTGTATTTTTACACGGTATTATGGTACGGTATTGAAAGAACCTCAGTGCCGTTTTACAATAACTCGTATTGTTGTTTCCATTAGAACAATGCAGAACATCTTTACTGGACTTTTACTACACTCTAACATTGTATTTTAATACGGTATTATGGTACGGTATTGAAAGAACCCCAGTGCCGTTTTACAATAACTCGTATTGTTGTTTCCATTAGAACAATGCAGAACATCTTTACTGGACTTTTACTACACTCTAACATTGTATTTTAATACGGTATTATGGTACGGTATTGAAAGAACCTCAGTGCCGTTTTACAATAACTCGTATTTCAAATAACTCGCTATTTAATGTAATAACGTCTTTAAAACCGTCTTAGCAAGGGTAATTTGTTCGGCTACGTGATCTGGAGAAGTAGACCCCTCCGATTTTTTGCGTAACAGCGCCTGGTCAATCGTTAGGATCTTAAAAATATCTTCTGTAAAATAGGGTGAAAATTGATTGAATTCTGCTAACGAAAGGTCTAGGTAGTCTTTATCATGATCGTCTAGATAGGCGACTAGAGCAGCGGATACTTCATGTGCTGTTCTAAAAGGAAGTCCTTTGGTAACAAGATAATCTGCTACTTCGGTTGCTAGGAGGAAACCTTTTTTGCAGGCTTGACGCATATTTTCTGGGTGAATGGTAAGCGTCTGGATAACGTGAGTGAGGAGACTGAGACAGGCATTGAGATGGGTACTTGTATCGAAGAGGGGTTCTTTGTCTTCTTGGAGGTCGCGATTATACGCTGTGGGGAGTCCTTTCATGACGGTAAGGACGGCGAGGAGATGACCAAAAATACGACCACTTTTTCCACGAATAAGCTCTAAGGAATCGGGATTTTTTTTATTGGGCATAATTGAACTGCCTGAGGAAACTTCGTCTGCTAACGTGAGAAAATTGAAATTTGGGCTCGCATAGATAATAAGGTCTTCACAAAGCCTAGATAAATGCATGATAATAATGCTCGCACATGATAAATATTCAATAATAAAATCACGGTCTGAAACCGCGTCCATAGCGTTAGGAAGAACGGAATTAAACCCCAATGTTTTCATTGTTTGCTTTCTATCGATTGGATAATTGACACCTGCTAACGCTCCTGCTCCTAGCGGGGACCTATTGACACGACTGCGTGCAGACTGCAGTCGTTCAAAATCACGTTCTAACATGAAAAAATAGGCTAACCAATAAAAACTGAGTGAAATAGGTTGTGCGGCTTGCAGATGTGTGTATCCTGGCATAACGACGGTTTGGTGTTCTTCACTTCGCTTAAGCAAAGTTTCCATCAACGTTTTAATGAGTTTTTGATGCGTGTCAATGGTCGTCCGTAAATAAAGACGAACATCTGTAGCCACTTGATCATTACGCGATCTTGCCGTATGTAACTTCTTCCCAGTAGAACCAATACTCGCTGTAAGTTGTTCTTCGATCCAAAGATGAATATCATCACTGGTGCCTGTGATTGCCTTTTTCCCCGTGGCGATGTCTTTTTCTAGTGTTTTCAGCGCTGTTATAAGCGTTGTTACGGCGGTATTGTCTAAAATGCCTGTTTTTCCTAGCATGGTGACGTGGGCAATCGATCCTGCAATATCCTCTTTGTACAGCGTTTTATCAAAAGGAAGTGAAGAATGAAATGTTTTCATTTCACCAGTTAAACTTTTCTTAAAACGGGGCGACCAGACAGACTCAGTCTTCCGTTTAGAACCACGCGCTCTCACTTCTTCGCTTGAACTTTGCTTGGCAGAGGCATTATCACGCCGTTTTTTAGTGGTAAATGCGCGCTCGACAGACAAATCTCGAGTAGGAGTCTTCTTGGCGGCCTTCTTAGAAGTCATTTCAGACGTTATCTTATCCACAGCATCATCGTTCATAAATACACACCCGCACCCATCATTCTAGCTAGCTTCATTGAATTGTTGTTTTACCATGCTACTTTTACAAAAAAAACAACATCATGTTTGTAGATGCCCTATGACGCATGATAGCATAAAATAATAGCATAAAACAATGGTATAAAACAATAGCACATCAAAAACAACGACACAAAAGAATCTTACCTATACAAAATAATACCCATACAATAATACCCATACTATAGCATAATATTATGCATAATACCGTATAAGTTAGCTATAACAAAGTGGTATAAAAATGAGTTAAAAATATTATCAATATAATGACACTTATAGGATATAATAATAATTATAGTTTTTAATGAAAATTCACTAGCAAATCTTATAAAATGGACGGATCAGTGAAGAATTGACCGATCGGTGAAGATAGCGTAGAGTTTTCAAATAACGGGGAGGTTCCAATGGATTATCTGCTTCTAGGATATCTTATCACATTTAGTTTAATTGTCATAGCAGTATTGCGGCATTACACGTATCGAATGGGATTGCCACAACTTAGTGAGTTCATCAAGCATAAAGAATACGAACTCAATAGTAAATTAGTAAGTGGCTTAGCTGAACTTGAAGACATTTCTATCAATCTAGAGGTAGATGTGAAAAAATATCATCATCTTAAAAAAAATCTAGAAACCTACATGCATGATCTCGATAAACGCAAGTATGCCTTCGATACAACATTCAAAAAAATCGATGCTTTCTTCGAGACCATAAAGAAACAAAATCGCTCACTAGAACTCGCCCATCATAAAAATGAAAGCCTCCTAGCACAACTACGCACTTCTGAAGACGCTGTCAAGCTCTACGAACAGCGGATCATCAAACTCGCAACGGCTTATAAAGACATAAAAACCGATCTAAGTACGTACAGCGACCGCAATACTAAAAATTTCAAAGCCTTCACACAAAAACAAACCGACACACTCAAAGAAATCGAAGCAGCACTGCACGAAAAAATTAAAGAGCAATTTCAATTGAGCGAACAAACCGTCACAAATGACCTGCGTCGGTTAGAAACAGACCTCGCTCAAAAAATCAAATCCGTAGGAACACTAGAAACAGAACAAGGCAAATTAATTGAAGCTAATCTCAATGATTTTACTAAAAACATCAAAATTGAGACACAAAAACACCTAGATAACGAACGCAATTATTATCTTCAAGCCAAAAAGACACTTGTCGATGAGATCACACAAGAATTAGACACTTTTTCTACTTCCGTAGCCCAAGAACTCAAAGACTCGCAAACCAATCTAGATAAACTCAAAGACCAATTGGCACTCACAAGTGACCTGCTCGCACCCGTTGAAGAACGCATTGACACTATTGAAGAGAAAATAGACACCTGGGAAACCCAATCAGAACTTAACATTCAAGACACACATAAGTGGGTCAAAGCGTTTACAAAACAAAAAGACCAATTTATGAAACAAACCTTGTCCTCGCATCTCACAGCCTTAGGAACAGAATTTGAAACTTCTCTTAAAACAGTGCACCAAGAATTGACCGCTTTTCAAACAGAGCAGAAGGATAAAATTGTTAACCTAGTCGAAAAGGCTAGCGATCAATTCTCCGCAGAACTCAAACGTGAAGTGCTATTGCCAGAACGGATGACACAATTCGAAACGACTTTTACTAACGCTAAAGCAGAAATACTCGCACTTCAAAAAGAAATCTCTCAATTTAAACTAGAACGCCAGGCAGAAATAAAAACCTATCAAGCTAGCCTCGTAGAATTGATAGAAGACCATGAAGCGCGCGTCCAGAAGTCTTTCACTACTCATCTCAAAGATCAAGCCGAATTCTTTAAAACCCATGAAAACCTCCTAAACGAATACACAAAAACCCATAAAGAAGCCTGCAAAGAACTCGAAAAACAAACTCAACAAAAAGTCACCCTCATCATAGATAAAAAATTAAAACAAGCTAACGAGCAAGGCGAACTTATCGCCGTGAAATTTCATGACAGCCTCCGCAAATTAGATACGCTCCAAACAAAATTCAAATCCTTTGATAACCAGGTGCAGACCTTTGAAACAGACCTTTCTAACATTAAAGCCAAATTTGTCGTTCAAGTACGCAAACGCGACTCCCAGCTCGCTCACCTAGAAACAGAATATCATACCGCCACCCAAAAATCACTGCACCAAGCTCAAGCTATTCTCAAAGACCTGCTCGCAACCAAACAACAAGAACTCGTAAAACTACTTCAAGCCATAGAAGTAACACTTTCCCACCAAAATACAACCCTCACCCAATTTCAAACCACACTGCACAAAAAACTAACTCCCGAACTCAACCAGATAAAAAAACAATTTCAAAGCGATTTCAATCAAGTCATCACTTCCAGTCGTGCCCAACTAGACACTCTCGTAGCAGAGCTCAAACAAAACCAAACCACCATTGTTGCTAAAACACAAACACAACAAAATAACCTCATGCAAGACCTAAAACAACAACTGCAGACACAACTCAATGACTGGGAAGCCAATATCACCACCAAAATAAGTGATTTCCATACCACAACCACCCAAGATTCTGAGTTCATTCAAAAAACTCATCAAGAATTTATTGAATTCAAAAAAAATACTTTTCCCACTCTAACAGAACGCTACCACACCCTAGAAACCAACCTGCATACCTTAGAAACTTCATACCATCATTACGATCAAATCTTTAAAGAAGCAGCCGACGATCACCAAGACCTTAAAAAATTTATTGAAAATATCACAGAAAAAATTCATGGAGACGTAGAACACTTCGCCACCTGGCTAGATGACGAACGCTTGAAAATAGATGAAGTCGTCACAGAAAAAATCGCAACCCAAACCACCATCAAAGATGCCGCTCAATCCTTCAATGATTACTTAGCAGACAAACGCGCAGAAATAGACAACCTCACCGATAAAGACGGCATTAAGCCTATTGTAGCCAATTTCTCAAAATTTCTGCAAGACAAAAAAGCTCTCATTGAAAAAGTTGTCGCACAACGCCTAAATGATCTGCACAACCTCTCAACCTTGACCGATCTAGAAGCTATTATCACCCAAGAACCCAATGATTCTAAAAAGACATTGCCCGATCGATCCGCACACCCCCCAACAACAGAACCCGCTCCAAGCACTACACTGCGCGGAAGATTGATAAATTGGCTCGAACCCAAAACACTTCCTCATCTAGATGATGAAACCACCGCTCATCAAACCAGACAAATGCTCCAAAATCTAGAAAAACGGATCAATGCAAAATTCAATCGCTTTGAGAAAGTCTTCACCCTAGAAAGCAATTTTACAAATCAAGCCACAAATCAAGTCAAAGGTCTTGAGAAAAATTTCATTGCCTTTTTTGACAATACCAAACAAAATATCATAGCCTATATCACAGCCTTTAAATCACAGCTTACAACCGAAGCTAAAACACTACAAAGCACCCTAAACGAAAAACTGGCTCACTACCAAAAAGCATATCAAACTACGCTAAATGACAACATCACCGCGTCAGACAAAAAAATCAATACCTTTCTCCAATCTTCACGCGAAGAATTCCTTACATATCGCAATTCCGTCATAGAAGACTACACTCATCGCATCAACGACCATCTCAACACAAGCTATGAAAAACTAGATAAATATCTACACACCTTCGAAGCTAACCTCAAACAAAACATTGAAAAACTGATCGCCAAACACGACACACAACTGAGACGCTCACATAAAGATTATCAAAAAAGTACAGGTAAATTACAACAATTTAATACCAGTATCAATGCAATAGCCGTCATGGAAGCCAGGCATGAAAAAATCCTCAAAGCCACACACGATCAGTATGAAAAATTGAAACGCCAGACCAAAGACTTTATCCATCATTACCTCCATAAAGAAAACATCAATACTCTCATCGAAACGGCACTAGAAAATACTCTCAAAACCAAAATCAGTCGCATTGAAAAACAAGTCTTACTACGGTCACCTCTAAAAACCGACCTCATTGCTATGGTCAAAGATACCATGTTAGAAGAATTGACCTCTCTCCAAAAATTGAATGCACAGCCATCTTTAACAGGAAAATCACTAGCAAAATCAACATCTACAGTGCTGCCTATTAGAAGTTCACAACCTAAGAAAAACTCGCAACCAGTCTCCTTTGCAGAGCAATTGAAACAACATTTTTACCAATTTATCCGTACTGAGGTCACAGCACAGGTCACACATAAACTCACACATGATATCGTTGAAGCAGCTATTCGCGACGTTACTGCCAAAGCCACACAGAAAGTAACCGACCAAGCCACTCTCAGCGCAACACACCAAGCAACAGCCACTCTTAATAAAACGCTAACAGATCAAATCACTAAGCGTATTGATACACAAGTCACCACCCGCGTTAATGAAGAACTCGCTAAAGAAATTGCCACCTCCACAACATACTTGAAAAAATTAGTCCATGATGGGAAAACCCTTATGGCTTCACAAAAACGACAAGTAACAAAATTAATGGTGCAGACACAAAAAACCATTGGAACGCATAAAGATGAACTTCTCTCAGAGTTTTCTAAAAAACTCTCTACTTTTGATAAAGAACTCGCTCTGCTCGTAAAAAAAGTGAAGGCTTTCACTGAGGATACAAAGGTTTTCCAGAAAACAAATACGCTTAGCCAACGGCTCTCCGAGAAAATCAGTGCTTACGAAAAACACCTCTCCCATCTAATCACTAAGGAAAAACACTTGAAAACCTTAGACACTAAGATGCAACAGACGCTTGAACGTGAAAAAGACTTAATAACATTCACTAAGGACCTCAAACGAAAAGAACATTCTGTAAAAAATATTCAAGAAAAACTAGAACACGTCTTTTCATTCAGTGAAAATCTCACCGAACGCATGAATGCACTAAAAGAGCAACAACAGTATTTTGAGACTTTTTCAAAAGACCTAAAATCTTATGAAACTCCTCTCAAGCAATTTAAAGCAGAATTTTCTAAATTGCAAGAAAAAGATGGTTTTCTTAAAGAGACACGGGGTTTAATAGAGAAATTGTTAACAGAACAAAAAAACATTTCTATTGCTAGCCAACAATTAGACGAAAATATTAACATCACCGCCGAACGCGAACATGCTATTACTCATAAATTTAAATCTCTAGAAGAACAGGCTGCAATTCTTGAAAATCATTACAAAGCCTTCAAAGGTTTCGATGAAAAATACAATCAGCTCGATTATCTCATTGAAGACCTCGAGCAACGCAAACTTTCTATTGAAGAGATGCGAAAACGGCTCGCCATTGAACGTTCAGAACTCCACAACCTCAAAAAAGACTTCAATAACCAGATAAGCGTCGTCTTAAAAGCACTCTATCAAAAACAAAACACCGAAGTAAAAACTACTTCCGCTACTCACACCAAAACAGCCGCCTCTGAGAAAAGCAACCACCCATTAGATAAAATAGCAACCGTAGAACGTCTTCATGCCATTGGCTGGTCTAATCACGACATTGCCTCCCATCTTAATATGCAGACCCATGAAGTTGAGATTATTCTTAAACAAAGCCGCAGCTAATTTTTCTTCACAAACCTCAGCAAAGCAAGTTTGTCTTCTCAATTAATAATCACGCAAATTTGTAAATCATGGTATGATAACGTCATCTAATTTCTCAGAGCATCCAGCCAGAAACGACTTCTTTCAATGTTATAAATAACCTAATAATATCTATTTTTGATCGATAGTCGGTAATAATTTAGCGTTATAGCTCCTAATAATGATCTTAGTAATGATATTAATAACGGTTTCTCGCTGGCTAATCGCACTCCTCCTATCATACCCAATAATCTAAATAATAAATGCTAAATGCTAAATGCTAGATGCTAAATGGCCAAAGACGATCTTAACTCAATCATCGATAACGATACAGCCGCTACATGGACTCCAGATCTGAGTGAAGACGATTCTCATACAGCTATTGACATTCTTGTCTCAGAAGTTGCTGAAATCACTTCTCCTAAACATCCCCACGAAGCCGCCACTAACAAAACCCCTACCGATCACAGTTCTACGATCTCAGAACCCGATCTAACCTCTCATCGCTGGATTCAAACTGCACTGCAAGAATTGGCTTGTAAAATTGATTTTGACCCCGAACATCATAAATACGTCATAAAAGCAACCTCTAAATCTTGTATTTCAGTGAGTGCTTTTATCGATGCTTTTATTCCTACGTTTAAAGATAAAGAAGTTGCTGAGCGAGTGAGCGACCGTGATGGCGTTCCAACCGATGAAATTCTTGAAGATTGGCGCATTCGTCGCGATTATTCCGTTGTCCGCGGCACAGAATTTCATTTATACGTCAAAACCTTCCTGACCACAGGACGGAAAAAACCTCTACAAACACCCATTAATAACACCGTTAATGGCTTCCATCGCTTCTGGAACAAAAATTTACATCGTTATCAATGTGTCGCTACCGAATTCATTCTCTATGATGAAACTCTACGGCTAGCAGGAACGATTGACAGTCTCTTTTATCACCCCAAAACAAACAAATACATCATCTTTGATTGGAAAACGAACCGCCATATCAGGATGAAAAACAATTATCACGAAAAATTGCTCACTCCATTCGATGATCTAGACGCATGCGAATATTATAAATACTCGATTCAAATGACATTATATCGGGACCTTCTTAAACGGACACTAGGACTCGACGTCGATAAAGCCTTTATCATTCACTTCGATCACAATTACGGTCATTACAAGGTCATTAAAACCGTTGATCTAGCCCCTCGTATTGACGAAGCCCTCACACATTTACCTAAACTCTATGACTAGGTTTAACCACTACTAAGGTTCACAGTTTCCTGCCAAAAAAGCATTCTCTCTCAAGCATTGTCTTTTGCTATCGAGCATTCATTCCACACAGCCAATAGTTTTTGATTCTTAACTAGGGGTTCTTATTGTTAATGTTTTTTTAAATTTTTACAGATTCTAACATTTTTAAGGACAATTTGCATACATTGACCTATTTACTGGTAATATTTACTGGTAATATTTACTGATAATATTTACTGCTGAGAAGAGATTGCTTAAATTACAGTGAATTTTATGCTACAATGTACGTTAACAAATCGAGTGAAATAAAAGACCTATGCTCTATAATAAGATTGATAAAAAACTCTTAAAAAAAAGAGTGGCGAATGAACCGTTTGCTAGAAAAACTTGCAGTTTTTACCGCTACTATCCACTCAAAGACATTGCCAGTTTACGTGATCGGCTTTACTACGAATTGAACGCATTGTCCGTACTCGGACGTATTTATCTTGCCGCAGAAGGAATCAACGCCCAATGCTCCATTCCTCTTCACCAGTATGACAATTTCAAGCACTTGCTAAGTCGTTATGACATCCTAAAAAACGTCTCCTTGCAGACGGGTTTAGAGGAAATTGTGCCTTCATTTTATAAATTAACTATAAAAATTCGCCCAGAACTCGTTGCTACAAATCTCCCCACCCATCAAGCCAATCCATCCCTTGCAAGCCCTAAACTAGACCCTCTAGCTTTTCATGAAGCTTTAACCGCCGAAAAAACCCTTGCTGTCGATATTCGCAATCATTACGAACACGAAGTAGGACATTTCGATCACGCGTTGCGATTGCCAGCAGATACTTTTAGCGACCTCCTGCCCATGTTACCGCAAAAACTTAACGATAAAAAAGACCACAATCTCCTCCTTTACTGCACAGGAGGTATTCGCTGCGAAAAAGCCAGTGCCTACTTACGCCACCACGGTTTTTCCAATGTCTATCAACTGAGAGGAGGTATCATTGCCTATGCTAATACCGTAAAGAATCACCACATCGCCTCGCGATTTAAAGGTAAAAACTTTGTCTTCGATGAACGACTAGGCGAAAAGATCAGTTCTGAGACGATTGCAGTCTGTCATCAATGTTCTGCTCCTTGTGACACACATACCAATTGTCATTATGAAGACTGCCATCTACTTTTTATTCAATGTGAGCAGTGCAACACCTATTTCAATGGATGTTGTAGCATTGCTTGTAAAGAAAAATCCGCTCTGCCTATTGCTACGCAGCGGTCTTTACGCAAGCGCCCTCATCCCAAACACTCCGCCCTTGCTGTCCATAAAGCACGTGCTGCACTTAAAAAGATCGATAGACGCCCCCTTGACAATCCCAATCCCTCTTCATAACTCTAACCTCCATATACAATCGAAATAAATTGTTTTATAAGCAACGATCTACTGTCCCAAACCGCCGCTTACTTGTCAATTGATTTTTAGTCTTCTGAGTTTTATGAACCCCAAATCAAAAATTCCGTCTTCGCAGTACACCGCCTCCGTCACCACTGGCACCAATGACACCAATGACACCGATATCTCACTTGAACTTACAGATGATAGAGCGGTCATTGTTAAAGAAGAGCTGTTACTTGGAAAGAAAATAGCCCTTGCTATTGGCGGAGGCATCGCTGCGACCCAATCTATCAAACTTATTAGAACGCTACGCCGCTATGGAGCTGAAGTGCAAGTCTATGCCGGTTCTAAAGCACTTAAATTTATCACTCCCCTCTCACTAGAATGGGCAAGTGCACGTCCTATTATTAGCGCAAGTACAGGTGCAGCAGAGCATCTCTTTACAGCAGACCTCCTTATCGTCGCCCCAGCAACACTCAATATTCTCTCTAAAGCCGCCCTTGGCATTGCCGACAGTCTTATCACAACGCTGATTGCCTCCGCACTCGGAAGGTCTAGCGAGCAACCATTAGCACCTTCTTTAACCCAAGAACCACATTCACAATTGCACCTCACCACTCGTCGTAAAAGCATTCATTCGCCATTACTACTTGTTCCCTCAATGCACCTATCACTGGCTAATAATCCATTCCTAGCAGCACATCTAGCCACACTCACCCAGCACCAAGCAACTATTCTTAAGCCGCATTTTATTGAAGGCAAAGCAAAATCTCCTTCACCATCAGCTATAACCCTAGCAGCAATCCGTTCGCTCACTTCCCAAACAACCAGTCGTGTTTACCGCAAAAAAATCTTTATCACAGCGGGGGCAGTGCCTACCTATATCGACAATGTCCGCATGATTTCTAATATTGCAACAGGAACTACGGGTATTGCGTTAGCAACTTACGCACACGCCTTAGGGGCTACTGTCACACTACTCATAAAAAAAGGGGCTCAATTCGATGCTACAACAACAGACCTCGCTACCGCAACACCCCTTCCATATCAAACCGTATTCTTTCAAGATTACGATGATTATTCTAAAAAAGTACTTGAACTCATCGCTACAGTTAGACCCGATAGCGCCATTTTTACAGCAGCCGTAAGCGATTATCGTGTGACACCCTTTACGCCAGGTAAAATTCCTTCGCAATCACTCACACAGTTAAATCTCACCACAACGAGTAAAGTCATCAACGAAGTAAAAGCACAGTACCCTAAGCTTGATATTACAGCATTTAAACTAGAAGCCGCTCAGTCTGAGGAACAACTCCTTAATAAAGGCAAAGCCTATTTAAAAGCCAGGTCTTATAATCGTGTCGTTCTCAATCGTCTAGCAACCACTAGTAGCACTACTGAAAATAACAAGAAGTCTCTAACTGGTAGTCCGCCTATTACAATAACTACAAATCCTTCGCCTAAACTGACCCGTTATATCTTAGAATATAGGGATAGAGAAATGATTCACACGGTTGCAGCAGACAATTTTCAACTCGCCAAGCAGCTTTTTACGTAGCTTTACTTTACAAAGCTCAGACAATCAATTAACTTTAAGAAGCACTTCCTTTCGCACCCATCCTTCCAATG
>NW_028257821.1:0-38881 GCF_054643075.1 Acanthaster planci | reverse complement strand
ACCAAGTTACTCACGAACCGGATAGACGTGGTCCGGGGACTTGCCCATATTGATTGGGGTTCATTTAAGAGAAGCTGTCAGGGAGAGCATTCAATATTGACGACCATTTTCTGCTTGAATGTGCCCTTTTTGCTTTTGCTACGTGATTTGTGCCGTTTTGATATAAAAATAGTTGGATAATTTTGGATCTATTTTACTGCGCTTGTTCAGGTTAATTTCCTCATCAGTTGGGACCGCAATGGAAATAAGTTAATTTTACTTTTTTGGGGCGTTATCCCTACTATTTTTAACTTCGGAAATCGTTGAGTTTGCTTTTCTTGAGTGTGGAAAGAGTGAATAAATCGAATCAAATACACTATTTCCCGCTACGATCAGGAATAAAAGAGGGCGTGTTTAAAATGAAATCCACAGTCCTTTAGTACTCATGCATCGCATAGGTTCGCAACTTTATGCGCGTTGACGCAGAGCACGCTGAGTACGCGCAACGATTTTAGTCTAGAATGTGTGGTCTTTGCGCGCAAGCCGAACGCGTTAGAACCCGGTTGGAAAACTTAGTGCCACCTGCCTTTCTTTCGCCGGTGAGGGGGCACTTCGGCTCAGGGCGGATAACGTTTCAATCACTCAGTATTTACACACCATTCTGTGCAGTAAGTTGAATGACTTTGTTATCTCCATAATTAATATGAGGAGCAAAAAGCAATATCTCAGAGATGGCCGAGTGGTTAAGCTCGCGGTTATCAGATCGTTAGACGGCGGGTTCGAATCCCAGGAGTGACTTTTTTATTTTCCCGACGCTTGCTGTCAGTAGCTATAAGAGACTCCAATTCACCCCCGTCAAATACCAGCAGTACCTTAGCCTAGCGGATAAGCTCTGCGGCTGGCACTGTCCGCGAAGTCCAGGTGAGCGCCTTAGTACAGGTTCGAGACGTATGGCCGACTCGGTGGCCAGGGCTTAGGGGCCTGTCTCGTTTCCTCCCTTGCATGGTCGCTCGAACCCTTTTTGGGGTTAAATGGATGGGCAGGGAGGAAGTGCGTTGGGCCGGGAACCCCGAGATCCAGAAGAGTCCTATATGGAAGCCGGTAACTGCGATTCCTTGCGAATTTCAGGAGTCCGTGCGCCTGAATGCTTGGTCAACACCGCATAACTTTTGCATTTTTTCCTCAGCACATTTTTTTTTTTCCGTGTCCCTGGGCGCAGAATCCACGAGGCAAGTTTCTAGGTTTGAATACAGTGAGCTAGAGGATTGATGCTGATTTATTTTCATTCATTTCCTAAATTTTCGACGGTGACACCGATCCCGACCGTCTTGGGTCCATTTCTTCTCGGTGATGTCAGTATAAAATCTCAGTGTCCGGCGTATAATGTTTATTACTGTTAGTAAGAGACCCAGGGGTGGCACAGTCGGGCGGCACTCGCCTTCCTGTTTTATTGATGAAAATACATTTTCATTTGTTAATAACAACAAATTTCGTTCGCTTTCAACTGCAGAGTAATTTGATATTTGCAAAGAAAAATTCTCGCAAGAGATAAGTCCCACATCTTCTTGGGTTACCCCAAAAGTTGCAACAGATGCATTGCATCTGCCGCTCCTTTTCTTGTGAATGGTTGATCCATCACTTACTCTAGTCAGACAGGTCTGAACGAAAAATACAAGCAGGAAAATATTGAAATCAACTCGAAAGAAAGTAACGATCCCTAGATGCTGGAATTTCAAGAACAGAAAACGACATCGAGATTGCAACGGATGTCAAATCAGTATTAGCTTTTGGTTTTACCCCATTGTCGCCCGAGAAGACGCCTCGGCCATCCTGTTCCCCCACGGTAACCCACGTTAGACTTAATTTTGATGAGGCTGACTGAAACTTAATGTTGTCATTTGAATTAATCCCGTGCCTCATTGACATCAGTTTAATATCGAAATTTGTAGTGACAAAAATGGCCTAGTCAAGGAGCTCCCTTTATTTTCAAACTCAATACTTCCAAAATGTACCTGTTATTCAAACAGGTTTGTAGGTTATGGGTAGTTCAGTAACGCCTCCTGGGGGATGAGGGCATAAAACCAGACCTAGCCTCCCCCAAAGAGTAATTCGGCAAACACGACGGACATACAAGAAAATGTCCAAGTGGTCATAATCTCACTAAACATGCAGTTTTACCAGTTAGTTCCTGAATGCCACACAAATACAAGACGGTACACGTATGTAACGTGTGACCCGAAACCTGAGGGCGCTATTTCAAAGTAATGAGGGAGAAGCACAGTCCTAAATGGTGCAGACCACTTATTCAGGTGAGAATTTCTGGCAAGCTCATTAGCATTAAAAGTGCCCCCACAGTATCTTTTGAAAAAGGAGATTGTTTGGCCCCCAAAATGGTGAGATTGTGTAAATTCTGGCCACAGTCTTGAATTTACAGTGAAAAAACAGAGGCCAACCTCTTCCAGAGAGTTAACAGGCGCGCCATCGGTCTGATTTTGCACTGTTTTCTATGGACGCCTAATTGGCGCAGTACTGGTGCAAGCATAAACGCATAGACCACCAGGTCCTATTTAATGAAACAACTTGAATCTCCGCTCTCCTTGGTTTTTTTTTTTCTTACGATTTTCCTGGATCACCGTCATTTCATGCCAGTAAAGGAAACGAGAGAACCCCCCCCAAAAAGGCAAAAATGGCGTGTCTTTCACATAATACTGTGAAAGAGTTGGGACATGTGGGCAGGTGTATCAAGTGGGATGTCGCCTCAGTTTTATTTAGGTTCACTGCACATGCACTGCATGCACATGGAGTTACACGCATACGCGCAACTTCAACCATCGTCCAATGGGAGTCTGCAAATCGTGGCGCATCCGCGTGTATGTGACCAAGTTACTCACGAACCGGATAGACGTGGTCCGGGGACTTGCCCATATTGATTCGGGTTCATTTAAGAGAAGCTGTCAGGGAGAGCATTCAATATTGACGACCATTTTCTGCTTGAATGTGCCCTTTTGCTTTTGCTACGTGATTTGTGCCGTTTTGATATAAAAATAGTTGGATAATTTTGGATCTATTTTACTGCGCTTGTTCAGGTTAATTTCCTCATCAGTTGGGACCGCAATGGAAATAAGTTAATTTTACTTTTTTGGGGCGTTATCCCTACTATTTTTAACTTTCGGAAATCGTTGAGTTTGCTTTTCTTGAGTGTGGAAAGAGTGAATAAATCGAATCAAATACACTATTTCCCGCTACGATCAGGAATAAAAGAGGGCGTGTTTAAAATGAAATCCACAGTCCTTTAGTACTCATGCATCGCATAGGTTCGCAACTTTATGCGCGTTGACGCAGAGCACGCTGAGTACGCGCAACGATTTTAGTCTAGAATGTGTGGTCTTTGCGCGCAAGCCGAACGCGTTAGAACCCGGTTGGAAACTTAGTGCCACCTGCCTTTCTTTCGCCGGTGAGGGGGCACTTCGGCTCAGGGCGGATAACGTTTCAATCACTCAGTATTTACACACCATTCTGTGCAGTAAGTTGAATGACTTTGTTATCTCCATAATTAATATGAAGAGCAAAAAGCAATATCTCAGAGATGGCCGAGTGGTTAAGCTCGCGGTTATCAGATCGTTAGACGGCGGGTTCGAATCCCAGGAGTGACTTTTTTATTTTCCCGACGCTTGCTGTCAGTAGCTATAAGAGACTCCAATTCACCCCCGTCAAATACCAGCAGTACCTTAGCCTAGCGGATAAGCTCTGCGGCTGGCACTGTCCGCGAAGTCCAGGTGAGCGCCTTAGTACAGGTTCGAGACGTATGGCCGACTCGGTGGCCAGGGCTTAGGGGCCTGTCCTCGTTTCCTCCCTTGCATGGTCGCTCGAAACCCTTTTTGGGGTTAAATGGATGGGCAGGGAGGAAGTGCGTTGGGCCGGGAACCCCGAGATCCCAGAAGAGTCCTATATGGAAGCCGGTAACTGCGATTCCTTGCGAATTTCAGGAGTCCGTGCGCCTGAATGCTTGGTCAACACCGCATAACTTTTGCATTTTTTCCTCAGCACATTTTTTTTTTCCGTGTCCCTGGGCGCAGAATCCACGAGGCAAGTTTCTAGGTTTGAATACAGTGAGCTAGAGGATTGATGCTGATTTATTTTCATTCATTTCCTAAATTTTCGACGGTGACACCGATCCCGACCGTCTTGGGTCCATTTCTTCTCGGTGATGTCAGTATAAAATCTCAGTGTCCGGCGTATAATGTTTATTACTGTTAGTAAGAGACCCAGGGGTGGCACAGTCGGGCGGCACTCGCCTTCCTGTTTTATTGATGAAAATACATTTTCATTTGTTAATAACAACAAATTTCGTTCGCTTTCAACTGCAGAGTAATTTGATATTTTCAAAGAAAAATTCTCACATAAGATACGTCCCATATTTTCTTTGGTTACCCCAAAAGTTGCAACAGAAAATGCATTGCATCTGCCGCTCCTTTTGTTGTGAATGGTTGATCCAATACTTACCTTAGTCAGACAGGTTTGTACGAAAAATACAAGCAGGAAAATACTGAAATCAACTTGAAAGAAAGGAACAATCCCTAGTTGCTGGAATTTCAAGAACAGAAAACAACATCGAGATTGCAACGGATTTCAAATCAGTATTAGCTTTTGGTTTTACCCCATTGTCGCCCGAGAAGACGCCTAGGCCATCCTGTCCCCCACAGTAACCCACGTTAGACTTAATTTTGATGAGGCTGACTGAAGCTTAATGTTGTCATTTTAATAAATCCCGTGCCTCATTGACATCAGTTTAATATCGGAATTTTTCAGTTACAAAAATAACATTGTCAAGGAGCTCCCTTTTCAAACTCAATACTTCCAAAATGTACCTGTTATTTCAAACAGGTTTGTAGGTTATGGGTAGTTCAGTAACGCCTCCTGGGGGATGAGGGCATAAAACCAGACCCTAGCCTCCCCCAAAGAGTAATTCGGCAAACACGACGGACATACAAGAAAATGTCAAAGTGATCATAATCTCACAAAACATGCAGTTTTACTAGTTAGTTACTGAATGCCAACAAATACAAGTCGGTACACGTATGTAACGTGTGACCCGAAACCTGAGGGCGCTATTTCAAATTAATGAGGGAGAAGCACAGTCGTAAATGGTGCAGACCACTTATTCAGGTGAGAATTTCTGGCAAGCTCATTAGCATTAAAAGTGCCCCCACAGTATCTTTTGAAAAAGGAGATTGTTTGGCCCCCAAAATGGTGAGATTGTGTAAATTCTGGCCACAGTCTTGAATTTACAGTGAAAAAAACAGAGGCCAACCTCTTCCAGAGAGTTAACAGGCGCGCCATCGGTCTGATTTTGCACTGTTTTCTATGGACGCCTAATTGGCGCAGTACTGGTGCAAGCATAAACGCATAGACCACCAGGTCCTATTTAATGAAACAACTTGAATCTCCGCTCTCCTTGGTTTTTTTTTTCTTACGATTTTCCTGGATCACCGTCATTTCATGCCAGTAAAGGAAACGAGAGAACCCCCCCAAAAAGGCAAAAATGGCGTGTCTTTCACATAATACTGTGAAAGAGTTGGGACATGTGGGCAGGTGTATCAAGTGGGATGTCGCCTCAGTTTTATTTAGGTTCACTGCACATGCACTGCATGCACATGGAGTTACACGCATACGCGCAACTTCAACCATCGTCCAATGGGAGTCTGCAAATCGTGGCGCATCCGCGTGTATGTGACCAAGTTACTCACGAACCGGATAGACGTGGTCCGGGGACTTGCCCATATTGATTCGGGTTCATTTAAGAGAAGCTGTCAGGGAGAGCATTCAATATTGACGACCATTTTCTGCTTGAATGTGCCCTTTTGCTTTTGCTACGTGATTTGTGCCGTTTTGATATAAAAATAGTTGGATAATTTTGGATCTATTTTACTGCGCTTGTTCAGGTTAATTTCCTCATCAGTTGGGACCGCAATGGAAATAAGTTAATTTTACTTTTTTGGGGCGTTATCCCTACTATTTTTAACTTTCGGAAATCGTTGAGTTTGCTTTTCTTGAGTGTGGAAAGAGTGAATAAATCGAATCAAATACACTATTTCCCGCTACGATCAGGAATAAAAGAGGGCGTGTTTAAAATGAAATCCACAGTCCTTTAGTACTCATGCATCGCATAGGTTCGCAACTTTATGCGCGTTGACGCAGAGCACGCTGAGTACGCGCAACGATTTTAGTCTAGAATGTGTGGTCTTTGCGCGCAAGCCGAACGCGTTAGAACCCGGTTGGAAAACTTAGTGCCACCTGCCTTTCTTTCGCCGGTGAGGGGGCACTTCGGCTCAGGGCGGATAACGTTTCAATCACTCAGTATTTACACACCATTCTGTGCAGTAAGTTGAATGACTTTGTTATCTCCATAATTAATATGAAGAGCAAAAAGCAATATCTCAGAGATGGCCGAGTGGTTTAAGCTCGCGGTTATCAGATCGTAGACGGCGGGTTCGAATCCCAGGAGTGACTTTTTTATTTTCCCGACGCTTGCTGTCAGTAGCTATAAGAGACTCCAATTCACCCCCGTCAAATACCAGCAGTACCTTAGCCTAGCGGATAAGCTCTGCGGCTGGCACTGTCCGCGAAGTCCAGGTGAGCGCCTTAGTACAGGTTCGAGACGTATGGCCGACTCGGTGGCCAGGGCTTAGGGGGCCGTCTCGTTTCCTCCCTTGCATGGTCGCTCGAACCCTTTTTGGGGGTTAAATGGATGGGCAGGGAGGAAGTGCGTTGGGCCGGGAACCCCGAGATCCCAGAAGAGTCCTATATGGAAGCCGGTAACTGCGATTCCTTGCGAATTTCAGGAGTCCGTGCGCCTGAATGCTTGGTCAACACCGCATAACTTTTGCATTTTTTCCTCAGCACATTTTTTTTTTCCGTGTCCCTGGGCGCAGAATCCACGAGGCAAGTTTCTAGCTTTGAATACAGTGAGCTAGAGGATTGATGCTGATTTATTTTCATTCATTTCCTAAATTTTCGACGGTGACACCGATCCCGACCGTCTTGGGTCCATTTCTTCTCGGTGATGTCAGTATAAAATCTCAGTGTCCGGCGTATAATGTTTATTACTGTTAGTAAGAGACCCAGGGGTGGCACAGTCGGGCGGCACTCGCCTTCCTGTTTTATTGATGAAAATACATTTTCATTTGTTAATAACAACAAATTTCGTTCGCTTTCAACTGCAGAGTAATTTGATATTTGCAAAGAAAAATTCTCGCAAGAGATAAGTCCCACATCTTCTTGGGTTACCCCAAAAGTTGCAACAGATGCATTGCATCTGCCGCTCCTTTTCTTGTGAATGGTTGATCCATCACTTACTCTAGTCAGACAGGTCTGAACGAAAAATACAAGCAGGAAAATATTGAAATCAACTCGAAAGAAAGTAACGATCCCTAGATGCTGGAATTTCAAGAACAGAAAACGACATCGAGATTGCAACGGATGTCAAATCAGTATTAGCTTTTGGTTTTACCCCATTGTCGCCCGAGAAGACGCCTCGGCCATCCTGTTCCCCCACGGTAACCCACGTTAGACTTAATTTTGATGAGGCTGACTGAAACTTAATGTTGTCATTTGAATTAATCCCGTGCCTCATTGACATCAGTTTAATATCGAAATTTGTAGTGACAAAAATGGCCTAGTCAAGGAGCTCCCTTTATTTTCAAACTCAATACTTCCAAAATGTACCTGTTATTCAAACAGGTTTGTAGGTTATGGGTAGTTCAGTAACGCCTCCTGGGGGATGAGGGCATAAAACCAGACCCTAGCCTCCCCCAAAGAGTAATTCGGCAAACACGACGGACATACAAGAAAATGTCCAAGTGGTCATAATCTCACTAAACATGCAGATTTTACCAGTTAGTTCCTGAATGCCACACAATACAAGTCGGTACACGTATGTAACGTGTGACCCGAAACCTGAGGGCGCTATTTCAAATTAATGAGGGAGAAGCACAGTCGTAAATGGTGCAGACCACTTATTCAGGTGAGAATTTCTGGCAAGCTCATTAGCATTAAAAGTGCCCCCACAGTATCTTTTGAAAAAGGAGATTGTTTGGCCCCCAAAATGGTGAGATTGTGTAAATTCTGGCCACAGTCTTGAATTTACAGTGAAAAAACAGAGGCCAACCTCTTCCAGAGAGTTAACAGGCGCGCCATCGGTCTGATTTTGCAATGTTTTCTATGGACGCCTAATTGGCGCAGTACTGGTGCAAGCATAAACGCATAGACCACCAGGTCCTATTTAATGAAACAACTTGAATCTCCGCTCTCCTTGGTTTTTTTTTTTCTTACGATTTTCCTGGATCACCGTCATTTCATGCCAGTAAAGGAAACGAGAGAACCCCCCCCCAAAAAGGCAAAAATGGCGTGTCTTTCACATAATACTGTGAAAGAGTTGGGACATGTGGGCAGGTGTATCAAGTGGGATGTCGCCTCAGTTTTATTTAGGTTCACTGCACATGCACTGCATGCACATGGAGTTACACGCATACGCGCAACTTCAACCATCGTCCAATGGGAGTCTGCAAATCGTGGCGCATCCGCGTGTATGTGACCAAGTTACTCACGAACCGGATAGACGTGGTCCGGGGACTTGCCCATATTGATTCGGGTTCATTTAAGAGAAGCTGTCAGGGAGAGCATTCAATATTGACGACCATTTTCTGCTTGAATGTGCCCTTTTGCTTTTGCTACGTGATTTGTGCCGTTTTGATATAAAAATAGTTGGATAATTTTGGATCTATTTTACTGCGCTTGTTCAGGTTATTTCCTCATCAGTTGGGACCGCAATGGAAATAAGTTAATTTTACTTTTTTGGGGCGTTATCCCTACTATTTTTAACTTTCGGAAATCGTTGAGTTTGCTTTTCTTGAGTGTGGAAAGAGTGAATAAATCGAATCAAATACACTATTTCCCGCTACGATCAGGAATAAAAGAGGGCGTGTTTAAAATGAAATCCACAGTCCTTTAGTACTCATGCATCGCATAGGTTCGCAACTTTATGCGCGTTGACGCAGAGCACGCTGAGTACGCGCAACGATTTTAGTCTAGAATGTGTGGTCTTTGCGCGCAAGCCGAACGCGTTAGAACCCGGTTGGAAAACTTAGTGCCACCTGCCTTTCTTTCGCCGTGAGGGGGCACTTCGGCTCAGGGCGGATAACGTTTCAATCACTCAGTATTTACACACCATTCTGTGCAGTAAGTTGAATGACTTTGTTATCTCCATAATTAATATGAGAGCAAAAAAGCAATATCTCAGAGATGGCCGAGTGGTTAAGCTCGCGGTTATCAGATCGTTTAGACGGCGGGTTCGAATCCCAGGAGTGACTTTTTTATTTTCCCGACGCTTGCTGTCAGTAGCTATAAGAGACTCCAATTCACCCCCGTCAAATACCAGCAGTACCTTAGCCTAGCGGATAAGCTCTGCGGCTGGCACTGTCCGCGAAGTCCAGGTGAGCGCCTTAGTACAGGTTCGAGACGTATGGCCGACTCGGTGGCCAGGGCTTAGGGGCCTGTCTCGTTTCCTCCCTTGCATGGTCGCTCGAACCCTTTTTGGGGTTAAATGGATGGGCAGGGAGGAAGTGCGTTGGGCCGGGAACCCCGAGATCCCAGAAGAGTCCTATATGGAAGCCGGTAACTGCGATTCTTGCGAATTTCAGGAGTCCGTGCCCCTGAATGCTTGGTCAACTCCGCATATCTTTTGCATTTTTTCCTCAGCACATTTTTTTTTTCCCGTGTCCCTGGGCGCAGAATCCACGAGGCAAGTTTCTAGGTTTGAATACAGTGAGCTAGAGGATTGATGCTGATTTATTTTCATTCATTTTCCTAAATTTTCGACGGTGACACCGATCCCGACCGTCTTGGGTCCATTTCTTCTCGGTGATGTCAGTATAAAATCTCAGTGTCCGGCGTATAATGTTTATTACTGTTAGTAAGAGACCCAGGGGTGGCACAGTCGGGCGGCACTCGCCTTCCTGTTTTATTGATGAAAATACATTTTCATTTGTTAATAACAACAAATTTCGTTCGCTTTCAACTGCAGAGTAATTTGATATTTGCAAAGAAAAATTCTCGCAAGAGATAAGTCCCACATCTTCTTGGGTTACCCCAAAAGTTGCAACAGATGCATTGCATCTGCCGCTCCTTTTCTTGTGAATGGTTGATCCATCACTTACTCTAGTCAGACAGGTCCTGAACGAAAAATACAAGCAGGAAAATATTGAAATCAACTCGAAAGAAAGTAACGATCCCTAGATGCTGGAATTTCAAGAACAGAAAACCACATCGAGATTGCAACGGATGTCAAATCAGTATTAGCTTTTGGTTTTACCCCATTGTCGCCCGAGAAGACGCCTCGGCCATCCTGTTCCCCCACGGTAACCCACGTTAGACTTAATTTTGATGAGGCTGACTGAAACTTAATGTTGTCATTTGAATTAATCCCGTGCCTCATTGACATCAGTTTAATATCGAAATTTGTAGTGACAAAAATGGCCTAGTCAAGGAGCTCCCTTTATTTTCAAACTCAATACTTCCAAAATGTACCTGTTATTCAAACAGGTTTGTAGGTTATGGGTAGTTCAGTAACGCCTCCTGGGGGATGAGGGCATAAAACCAGACCCTAGCCTCCCCCAAAGAGTAATTCGGCAAACACGACGGACATACAAGAAAATGTCCAAGTGGTCATAATCTCACTAAACATGCAGTTTTACCAGTTAGTTCCTGAATGCCACACAAATACAAGACGGTACACGTATGTAACGTGTGACCCGAAACCTGAGGGCGCTATTTCAAATTAATGAGGGAGAAGCACAGTCGTAAATGGTGCAGACCACTTATTCAGGTGAGAATTTCTGGCAAGCTCATTAGCATTAAAAGTGCCCCCACAGTATCTTTTGAAAAAGGAGATTGTTTGGCCCCCAAAATGGTGAGATTGTGTAAATTCTGGCCACAGTCTTGAATTTACAGTGAAAAAACAGAGGCCAACCTCTTCCAGAGAGTTAACAGGCGCGCCATCGGTCTGATTTTGCACTGTTTTCTATGGACGCCTAATTGGCGCAGTACTGGTGCAAGCATAAACGCATAGACCACCAGGTCCTATTTAATGAAACAACTTGAATCTCCGCTCTCCTTGGTTTTTTTTTTCTTACGATTTTCCTGGATCACCGTCATTTCATGCCAGTAAAGGAAACGAGAGAACCCCCCCCAAAAAGGCAAAAATGGCGTGTCTTTCACATAATACTGTGAAAGAGTTGGGACATGTGGGCAGGTGTATCAAGTGGGATGTCGCCTCAGTTTTATTTAGGTTCACTGCACATGCACTGCATGCACATGGAGTTACACGCATACGCGCAACTTCAACCATCGTCCAATGGGAGTCTGCAAATCGTGGCGCATCCGCGTGTATGTGACCAAGTTACTCACGAACCGGATAGACGTGGTCCGGGGACTTGCCCATATTGATTCGGGTTCATTTAAGAGAAGCTGTCAGGGAGAGCATTCAATATTGACGACCATTTTCTGCTTGAATGTGCCCTTTTGCTTTTGCTACGTGATTTGTGCCGTTTTGATATAAAACTAGTTGGATAATTTTGGATCTATTTTACTGCGCTTGTTCAGGTTAATTTCCTCATCAGTTGGGACCGCAATGGAAATAAGTTAATTTTACTTTTTTGGGGCGTTATCCCTACTATTTTTAACTTTCGGAAATCGTTGAGTTTGCTTTTCTTGAGTGTGGAAAGAGTGAATAAATCGAATCAAATACACTATTTCCCGCTACGATCAGGAATAAAAGAGGGCGTGTTTAAAATGAAATCCACAGTCCTTTAGTACTCATGCATCGCATAGGTTCGCAACTTTATGCGCGTTGACGCAGAGCACGCTGAGTACGCGCAACGATTTTAGTCTAGAATGTGTGGTCTTTGCGCGCAAGCCGAACGCGTTAGAACCCGGTTGGAAAACTTAGTGCCACCTGCCTTTCTTTCGCCGGTGAGGGGGCACTTCGGCTCAGGGCGGATAACGTTTCAATCACTCAGTATTTACACACCATTCTGTGCAGTAAGTTGAATGACTTTGTTATCTCCATAATTAATATGAAGAGCAAAAAGCAATATCTCAGAGATGGCCGAGTGGTTAAGCTCGCGGTTATCAGATCGTTAGACGGCGGGTTCGAATCCCAGGAGTGACTTTTTTATTTTCCCGACGCTTGCTGTCAGTAGCTATAAGAGACTCCAATTCACCCCCGTCAAATACCAGCAGTACCTTAGCCTAGCGGATAAGCTCTGCGGCTGGCACTGTCCGCGAAGTCCAGGTGAGCGCCTTAGTACAGGTTCGAGACGTATGGCCGACTCGGTGGCCAGGGCTTAGGGGCCTGTCTCGTTTCCTCCCTTGCATGGTCGCTCGAACCCTTTTTGGGGTTAAATGGATGGGCAGGGAGGAAGTGCGTTGGGCCGGGAACCCCGAGATCCCAGAAGAGTCCTATATGGAAGCCGGTAACTGCGATTCCTTGCGATTTTCAGGAGTCCGTGCGCCTGAATGCTTGGTCAACACCGCATAACTTTTGCATTTTTTCCTCAGCACATTTTTTTTTCCGTGTCCCTGGGCGCAGAATCCACGAGGCAAGTTTCTAGGTTTGAATACAGTGAGCTAGAGGATTGATGCTGATTTATTTTCATTCATTTCCTAAATTTTCGACGGTGACACCGATCCCGACCGTCTTGGGTCCATTTCTTCTCGGTGATGTCAGTATAAAATCTCAGTGTCCGGCGTATAATGTTTATTACTGTTAGTAAGAGACCCAGGGGTGGCACAGTCGGGCGGCACTCGCCTTCCTGTTTTATTGATGAAAATACATTTTCATTTGTTAATAACAACAAATTTCGTTCGCTTTCAACTGCAGAGTAATTTGATATTTGCAAAGAAAAATTCTCGCAAGAGATAAGTCCCACATCTTCTTGGGTTACCCCAAAAGTTGCAACAGATGCATTGCATCTGCCGCTCCTTTTCTTGTGAATGGTTGATCCATCACTTACTCTAGTCAGACAGGACTGAACGAAAAATACAAGCAGGAAAATATTGAAATCAACTCGAAAGAAAGTAACGATCCCTAGATGCTGGAATTTCAAGAACAGAAAACCACATCGAGATTGCAACGGATGTCAAATCAGTATTAGCTTTTGGTTTTACCCCATTGTCGCCCGAGAAGACGCCTCGGCCATCCTGTTCCCCCACGGTAACCCACGTTAGACTTAATTTTGATGAGGCTGACTGAAACTTAATGTTGTCATTTGAATTAATCCCGTGCCTCATTGACATCAGTTTAATATCGAAATTTGTAGTGACAAAAATGGCCTAGTCAAGGAGCTCCCTTTATTTTCAAACTCAATACTTCCAAAATGTACCTGTTATTCAAACAGGTTTGTAGGTTATGGGTAGTTCAGTAACGCCTCCTGGGGGATGAGGGCATAAAACCAGACCCTAGCCTCCCCCAAAGAGTAATTCGGCAAACACGACGCACATACAAGAAAATGTCCAAGTGGTCATAATCTCACTAAACATGCAGTTTTACCAGTTAGTTCCTGAATGCCACACAAATACAAGACGGTACACCTATGTAACGTGTGACCCGAAACTTGAGGGCGCTATTTCAAATTAATGAGGGAGAAGCACAGTCGTAAATGGTGCAGACCACTTATTCAGGTGAGAATTTCTGGCAAGCTCATTAGCATTAAAAGTGCCCCCACAGTATCTTTTGAAAAAGGAGATTGTTTGGCCCCCAAAATGGTGAGATTGTGTAAATTCTGGCCACAGTCTTGAATTTACAGTGAAAAAACAGAGGCCAACCTCTTCCAGAGAGTTAACAGGCGCGCCATCGGTCTGATTTTGCACTGTTTTCTATGGACGCCTAATTGGCGCAGTACTGGTGCAAGCATAAACGCATAGACCACCAGGTCCTATTTAATGAAACAACTTGAATCTCCGCTCTCCTTGGTTTTTTTTTTTTCTTACGATTTTCCTGGATCACCGTCATTTCATGCCAGTAAAGGAAACGAGAGAACCCCCCCAAAAAGGCAAAAATATAATGGCGTGTCTTTCACATAATACTGTGAAAGAGTTGGGACATGTGGGCAGGTGCATCAAGTGGGATGTCGCCTCAGTTTTATTTAGGTTCACTGCACATGCACTGCATGCACATGGAGTTACACGCATACGCGCAACTTCAACCATCGTCCAATGGGAGTCTGCAAATCGTGGCGCATCCGCGTGTATGTGACCAAGTTACTCACGAACCGGATAGACGTGGTCCGGGGACTTGCCCATATTGATTCGGGTTCATTTAAGAGAAGCTGTCAGGGAGAGCATTCAATATTGACGACCATTTTCTGCTTGAATGTGCCCTTTTGCTTTTGCTACGTGATTTGTGCCGTTCTGATATAAAAATAGTTGGATAATTTTGGATCTATTTTACTGCGCTTGTTCAGGTTAATTTCCTCATCAGTTGGGACCGCAATGGAAATAAGTTAATTTTACTTTTTTGGGGCGTTATCCCTACTATTTTTAACATTCGGAAATCGTTGAGTTTGCTTTTCTTGAGTGTGGAAAGAGTGAATAAATCGAATCAAATACACTATTTCCCGCTACGATCAGGAATAAAAGAGGGCGTGTTTGAAATGAAATCCACAGTTCTTTAGTACTCATGCATCGCATAGGTTCGCAACTTTATGCGCGTTGACGCAGAGCACGCTGAGTACGCGCAACGATTTTAGTCTAGAATGTGTGGTCTTTGCGCGCAAGCCGAACGCGTTAGAACCCGGTTGGAAAACTTAGTGCCACCTGCCTTTCTTTCGCCGGTGAGGGGGCACTTCGGCTCAGGGCGGATAACGTTTCAATCACTCAGTATTTACACACCATTCTGTGCAGTAAGTTGAATGACTTTGTTATCTCCATAATTAATATGAAGAGCAAAAAGCAATATCTCAGAGATGGCCGAGTGGTTAAGCTCGCGGTTATCAGATCGTTAGACGGTGGGTTCGAATCCCAGGAGTGACTTTTTTATTTTCCCGACGCTTGCTGTCAGTAGCTATAAGAGACTCCAATTCACCCCCGTCAAATACCAGCAGTACCTTAGCCTAGCGGATAAGCTCTGCGGCTGGCACTGTCCGCGAAGTCCAGGTGAGCGCCTTAGTACAGGTTCGAGACGTATGGCCGACTCGGTGGCCAGGGCTTAGGGGCCTGTCTCGTTTCCTCCCTTGCATGGTCGCTCGAACCCTTTTTGGGGTTAAATGGATTGGCAGGGAGGAAGTGCGTTGGGCCGGGAACCCCGAGATCCCAGAAGAGTCCTATATGGAAGCCGGTAACTGCGATTCCTTGCGAATTTCAGGAGTCCGTGCGCCTGAATGCTTGGTCAACACCGCATAACTTTTGCATTTTTTCCTCAGCACATTTTTTTTTTTCCGTGTCCCTGGGCGCAGAATCCACGAGGCAAGTTTCTAGGTTTGAATACAGTGAGCTAGAGGATTGATGCTGATTTATTTTCATTCATTTCCTAAATTTTCGACGGTGACACCGATCCCGACCGTCTTGGGTCCATTTCTTCTCGGTGATGTCAGTATAAAATCTCAGTGTCCGGCGTATAATGTTTATTGATGAAAATACATTTTCATTTGTTAATAAGAACAAATTTCGTTCGCTTTCAACTGCAGAGTAATTTGATATTTGCAAAGAAAAATTCTCGCAAGAGATAAGTCCCACATCTTCTTGGGTTACCCCAAAAGTTGCAACAGATGCATTGCATCTGCCGCTCCTTTTCTTGTGAATGGTTGATCCATCACTTACTCTAGTCAGACAGGTCTGAACGAAAAATACAAGCAGGAAAATATTGAAATCAACTCGAAAGAAAGTAACGATCCCTAGATGCTGGAATTTCAAGAACAGAAAACGACATCGAGATTGCAACGGATGTCAAATCAGTATTAGCTTTTGGTTTTACCCCATTGTCGCCCGAGAAGACGCCTCGGCCATCCTGTTCCCCCACGGTAACCCACGTTAGACTTAATTTGGATGAGGCTGACTGAAACTTAATGTTGTCATTTGAATTAATCCCGTGCCTCATTGACATCAGTTTAATATCGAAATTTGTAGTGACAAAAATGGCCTAGTCAAGGAGCTCCCTTTATTTTCAAACTCAATACTTCCAAAATGTACCTGTTATTCAAACAGGTTTGTAGGTTATGGGTAGTTCAGTAACGCCTCCTGGGGGATGAGGGCATAAAACCAGACCCTAGCCTCCCCCAAAGAGTAATTCGGCAAACACGACGGACATACAAGAAAATGTCCAAGTGGTCATAATCTCACTAAACATGCAGTTTTACCAGTTAGTTCCTGAATGCCACACAAATACAAGACGGTACACGTATGTAACGTGTGACCCGAAACCTGAGGGCGCTATTTCAAATTAATGAGGGAGAAGCACAGTCGTAAATGGTGCAGACCACTTATTCAGGTGAGAATTTCTGGCAAGCTCATTAGCATTAAAAGTGCCCCCACAGTATCTTTTGAAAAAGGAGATTGTTTGGCCCCCAAAATGGTGAGATTGTGTAAATTCTGGCCACAGTCTTGAATTTACAGTGAAAAAACAGAGGCCAACCTCTTCCAGAGAGTTAACAGGCGCGCCATCGGTCTGATTTTGCACTGTTTTCTATGGACGCCTAATTGGCGCAGTACTGGTGCAAGCATAAACGCATAGACCACCAGGTCCTATTTAATGAAACAACTTGAATCTCCGCTCTCCTTGGTTTTTTTTTTTTCTTACGATTTTCCTGGATCACCGTCATTTCATGCCAGTAAAGGAAACGAGAGAACCCCCCCAAAAAGGCAAAAATGGCGTGTCTTTCACATAATACTGTGAAAGAGTTGGGACATGTGGGCAGGTGTATCAAGTGGGATGTCGCCTCAGTTTTATTTAGGTTCACTGCACATGCACTGCATGCACATGGAGTTACACGCATACGCGCAACTTCAACCATCGTCCAATGGGAGTCTGCAAATCGTGGCGCATCCGCGTGTATGTGACCAAGTTACTCACGAACCGGATAGACGTGGTCCGGGGACTTGCCCATATTGATTCGGGTTCATTTAAGAGAAGCTGTCAGGGAGAGCATTCAATATTGACGACCATTTTCTGCTTGAATGTGCCCTTTTGCTTTTGCTACGTGATTTGTGCCGTTTTGATATAAAAATAGTTGGATAATTTTGGATCTATTTTACTGCGCTTGTTCAGGTTAATTTCCTCATCAGTTGGGACCGCAATGGAAATAAGTTAATTTTACTTTTTTGGGGCGTTATCCCTACTATTTTTAACTTTCGGAAATCGTTGAGTTTGCTTTTCTTGAGTGTGGAAAGAGTGAATAAATCGAATCAAATACACTATTTCCCGCTACGATCAGGAATAAAAGAGGGCGTGTTTGAAATGAAATCCACAGTCCTTTAGTACTCATGCATCGCATAGGTTCGCAACTTTATGCGCGTTGACGCAGAGCACGCTGAGTACGCGCAACGATTTTAGTCTAGAATGTGTGGTCTTTGCGCGCAAGCCGAACGCGTTAGAACCCGGTTGGAAAACTTAGTGCCACCTGCCTTTCTTTCGCCGGTGAGGGGGCACTTCGGCTCAGGGCGGATAACGTTTCAATCACTCAGTATTTACACACCATTCTGTGCAGTAAGTTGAATGACTTTGTTATCTCCATAATTAATATGAAGAGCAAAAAGCAATATCTCAGAGATGGCCGAGTGGTTAAGCTCGCGGTTATCAGATCGTTAGACGGCGGGTTCGAATCCCAGGAGTGACTTTTTTATTTTCCCGACGCTTGCTGTCAGTAGCTATAAGAGACTCCAATTCACCCCCGTCAAATACCAGCAGTACCTTAGCCTAGCGGATAAGCTCTGCGGCTGGCACTGTCCGCGAAGTCCAGGTGAGCGCCTTAGTACAGGTTCGAGACGTATGGCCGACTCGGTGGCCAGGGCTTAGGGGCCTGTCTCGTTTCCTCCCTTGCATGGTCGCTCGAACCCTTTTTGGGGTTAAATGGATGGGCAGGGAGGAAGTGCGTTGGGCCGGGAACCCCGAGATCCCAGAAGAGTCCTATATGGAAGCCGGTAACTGCGATTCCTTGCGAATTTCAGGAGTCCGTGCGCCTGAATGCTTGGTCAACACCGCATAACTTTTGCATTTTTTCCTCAGCACATTTTTTTTTCCGTGTCCCTGGGCGCAGAATCCACGAGGCAAGTTTCTAGGTTTGAATACAGTGAGCTAGAGGATTGATGCTGATTTATTTTCATTCATTTCCTAAATTTTCGACGGTGACACCGATCCCGACCGTCTTGGGTCCATTTCTTCTCGGTGATGTCAGTATAAAATCTCAGTGTCCGGCGTATAATGTTTATTGATGAAAATACATTTTCATTTGTTAATAAGAACAAATTTCGTTCGCTTTCAACTGCAGAGTAATTTGATATTTGCAAAGAAAAATTCTCGCAAGAGATAAGTCCCACATCTTCTTGGGTTACCCCAAAAGTTGCAACAGATGCATTGCATCTGCCGCTCCTTTTCTTGTGAATGGTTGATCCATCACTTACTCTAGTCAGACAGGTCTGAACGAAAAATACAAGCAGGAAAATATTGAAATCAACTCGAAAGAAAGTAACGATCCCTAGATGCTGGAATTTCAAGAACAGAAAACGACATCGAGATTGCAACGGATGTCAAATCAGTATTAGCTTTTGGTTTTACCCCATTGTCGCCCGAGAAGACGCCTCGGCCATCCTGTTCCCCCACGGTAACCCACGTTAGACTTAATTTTGATGAGGCTGACTGAAACTTAATGTTGTCATTTGAATTAATCCCGTGCCTCATTGACATCAGTTTAATATCGAAATTTGTAGTGACAAAAATGGCCTAGTCAAGGAGCTCCCTTTATTTTCAAACTCAATACTTCCAAAATGTACCTGTTATTCAAACAGGTTTGTAGGTTATGGGTAGTTCAGTAACGCCTCCTGGGGGATGAGGGCATAAAACCAGACCCTAGCCTCCCCCAAAGAGTAATTCGGCAAACACGACGGACATACAAGAAAATGTCCAAGTGGTCATAATCTCACTAAACATGCAGTTTTACCAGTTAGTTCCTGAATGCCACACAAATACAAGACGGTACACGTATGTAACGTGTGACCCGAAACCTGAGGGCGCTATTTCAAATTAATGAGGGAGAAGCACAGTCGTAAATGGTGCAGACCACTTATTCAGGTGAGAATTTCTGGCAAGCTCATTAGCATTAAAAGTGCCCCCACAGTATCTTTTGAAAAAGGAGATTGTTTGGCCCCCAAAATGGTGAGATTGTGTAATGGTGTAAATATTTGCCGGCATCAACTCCCCGGGTCTTTGAGCTTTCATATGAGAGCAGAAGGGCTAAAAACTACGGTTTAAAAATGGTCCTAAGTGCCTGAGAAAGTTGAGGGTCGCCACTTGAAAAATGGCTGCAATCAGACTTCGGAAAAATCACTTGGTGGGGGGGGGTGATTTTGTTTTGTGGGAATAATTAAAAATGTAATTGGCTAACCCACACAAAATTGAAAAGAAATTGGAAGATAAGTGACCAGACAAGAATTTCATTTGTGTTTCAGAAATCTCAGGGATGTTGGCTCGCATGCTATTGGGCCATGAACACTGCTGATTTTACACTGTTTTCAATGGGACTTGAATTAGTGGACTGTACCCTAATAGGATGCATTTCACCAAAATGTTGGATTTCTGCCCGCGCGCGAGCTCATTAATAATTGTGACCCCTCGTGGTTTTTACAATAAGACGTGCCATAATCAACAGGGTTCATAGAAATATTTCTATAAAGCCCAAATTTTGGACTAGCAGTTTCCAGGTCAGGGAATATCTTGTACAAAAAGCCCCAAAATTGCGGGCCTATTTTGGATAGAGGTGGGCGGCTACCTTCGGAGCTGAGCGTACAGTTTTACTACTATTTTGGGAGTATCTTCGGGGAAAGGCAAATGAAAAAACTTGTGTCGGCTAACCGAAAGGAAAAGTGATCTTCTGGCCACAGTCTTGAATTTACAGTGAAAAAACGGAGGCCAACCTCTTCCAGAGAGTCAACAGGCGCGCCATCGGTCTGATTTTTGCACTGTTTTCTATGGACGCCTAATTGGCGTAGTACTGGTGCAAGCATAAACGCATAGACCACCAGGTCCTATTTAATGAAACAACTTGAATCTCCACTCCTTTTGGGTTTTTTCTTACCATTTTCATGGATCACCGCCACACTGGACTGTAAAAAAAGGGACTAATGGGAAAATGCAAGAATTAATACGAAGAACCACAATTGTGAAGGCCTACAATATTGAAAACGAATTATAATATGACAGAAAAAGTGCTTGGTCAACCACATCTTTATAGAGAAGGAATTTGCTGCAAAGAGGTTCTCTTTACAGGACAATGTGTCCGGAGAGCCATACACCACACATCAGATCACCATACAGCACGTGTTCTTTTGCAGAACTATTTGGTTAATGATTGGGCTGTCATTTCTTGCCAGTAAAGGAAACGAGAGGCAAAAATGGCGTGTCTTTCACATAATACTGTGAAAGAGTTGGGACATGTGGGCAGGTGTATATATTTTACTGTACTTCTTCGGGTTAATTTTCTCATCAGTTGGGACCGTAATGTGTGTTTATGACTTTTATTCCTAGCCATAGCCATAACACTGTCCCAAGGGATTCCATGTTAGTTGGTAAATCGGTTCCTTTTGCAAATTGAGTATTGATTTTTCAAGCCTTGCGGTTTGATGATTGTGCATGTGCTTTGTATACAATGTTTATTTTACTCTGCTGTTTTCAGAATAGAATTTTATCATTGTCCTCTAAACACTCAAATGTATTAGTGACCTTGGGTATCAGCAGTTTTAATGGAAGACTCTTTTTGAATTGAGAGTAAAAAACGCCGAACATTAATTTTGTTATTTAATGAGAGTAAATGCGGGGCTGACAGCATATATTTATGTCTGCCAGACACTCAAATACAGTATTCTGTATAATTGGTGTTCCCCCGGATATTATTTCTGTTGGATTCAACCGTAAAAGGCCGTAGGCTGGGGCAGTATCCGTCACGCGTCTAGGTTTTTCATTGACTGTGCGCAGGAGAGAGTGCGACACGTAGACAACCCTGTATGAAACACTCGACCCAATACAAAGTCATTGCGAAAAGCTGTCCTAGGCCGCGTACGAGTCTATTATGGTAGTGGCCGTGGTTGGTTGGAATTCCCTTTGAGTCGTGTGTAATTTCAAGCCGCAGCCAAGTGATTCGGGCGCAGCTTTATTTTAATCCCAACTTTACAGATGTAAAAAAGTGATGTCCTCAAATTCAATAAGACCCATCTGTGTGCGAGTACCCGGAAATACCGTTCATTTCAGGATTCAATTTAAAGGAGGGGAAGGTTAATAGATCAGGAATCACCCAGAAACCTGAAGTTGCAATTTTATTAGTTCCAGAAGTTGTTGAACAACAAGAGATTTTACTTGCTGAATAGGATGAGTTATGAAGTTTTTCGAAAAGTTGCCCAAGTTGACGTTGTTGTCGTTTGAGGGTTGCCTGGACAGTTGTGTCATGAATAAAAATCCATGTGTTTCTAATAACCCGTTTGCGTAAACGAAGCTGCCCTGAACATGGCCCGAACAACGGCCTCTAGAATCCTGACTAAGGTGGAGTTTCAGGTCGGGGGGAATATTTGTTGCGGCAACGATACTGTGTCATGTCGTGAATGTGTGCACAGATACGCGGCGCTGCATGTGTCAACAAGGAAACATTTTGGATTCACATCACCGGCTTAAAAAAATAATTGTGCGGCCCGACCTCAAGTGAGGTATTCTTGAGAGGTACTGGGGCTCCGCGTTCAGGTGAATGCATTAGAAAGACAAACAAGATTTATTATTTCAGTGTTTGGATAAAACATGTAGTTTATTTCCGTCTATCGCAATAACTAAGCAGGCCAGCAGACGCTACGAGATTACGTGGTTTCGAATTCCTGGGGGCAAGATACCGTCCCCATTGTTTTACAACTTCCACTATTCATTACGCTGTTTTCGCAGTGCACAGAAACTGATGTGTGTGCTGATATTACAGGAACCTCCCGTTTGTTGTAGTAAATTTGACATACGGATCTTTGTGACACCAGTTCGTTGAAGAGTTCTTAATCGCTGTACTTAGCCGAACCTGTTCAGTTTTAATGTTGTGCTTCTTTTAGGACCGACATTTGCAAGATCTTGCCTGTTTGGTGACAGAGAGCAGTGAAAAAGGTATCAGACATCTTTGATTAATTTCATTTATGGAAGTACACACATCGACGTACTTTATGATGTTTTTGACTTTAAAAGGGGATCTTCTGAGGAGATTTTTCTATCTGTTCCTTTGCTTTTTCTGCGTTTTCAGTCGTATCAGACGACAGGAGGGGGAGGGCGCTCGAAAATTTGTAACAAGAACCCTAACAGGAAGATGGCTTTCCGGATTTTTTTTTCAGAAATACATGCAAGTCGTCAGAAAATTGTGTGATGATGATGCGGACGATATTGCTGCACGAGTCACATTGGATTTCTATTGATCTTCATACCTACATGTAATTTCTTCGGTGGCTTGACTTTGATTCGAAATGTATTTAAACATTACAAATCATTGCCGATATCATTCCCACCTGATATTTACTGTCCTAGATATATCTATTGGTGTTTGTGAAACCTACTTTTTACACATTGAGTCGGGTTTCCTTTATAATTTAAAATTACCATCTTTTTGAATTTAATGATTTGTTTATTTTTCAGACAGCTTCAGGAAATGACCAGTATAGTTTAATTTTTGCAACGGAGCCGGACTATTTGTTCGCGTTTGTGTTTACCTTAGATGCTAACACCTCTAATTGTCCCAGTAGGTTCAGTTAAGAAATCAGGATACATAATATTAATTTTTTACCCGCTGTGATACTTATACAACTTCTCGACAATCTTCACCGGCTAACAATAATAGCCTCTCTTGGCTTAGCTTATTCAATCAGCATTTATTGTTTGTTTGATAATCTATTGCAGATGGCGATGGCTTTGTTTACGTTCCTGTTGTGTATTGGAGCGTCCATTAGAATCGCTCAGTCATCACCCTGCCATGCGCAATGTACATATGACCGGGTAACTGGTAAGGCCGACTGCTCCTCCCGCAATCTGGACTGCATCCCCGTCAACTACCCAGACTCCCTCGTCATGGATCTCAGCCACAACAACATATCGATACTGGAACCAGCCGATTTCAACAGGACATTCACAAGATTGGTTGAACTCTACCTTGACTACAACAATATATCCGATGTGACGTCACTCATGACGTCAACTGAGATGGGAAGCCTAAAGAAACTGTCGGTTCAACACAACGTCATTGTGCACTTGGACTATTCATGTAGGCTGGATTCCCTTGAGGATATATCATTAGACAACAACATGATCAATAGCTTATACGAATTTCCACATTGTCAACGTTTAAGGCGCTTTTCGGCTGATTCGAATGAATTTCAGCATGGAATTTCCTTATTCGTATTTGATTCTCTCCCCTCCTTTATTAGCATGCGGTTCAACCGAATAACATATTTCCATATAGGAACTCATTTTCCGCTGTTTTTATTTGAAAATTTGACCTTGTTATTGAATCACAATGAAATCAGTGATGTTCATATAGAATACCACTGGCATCAAATTAACCCAACCCTAATTTCTCTTAGTCATAATAGACTACAATATGTATATGTCCCAGCTCCTAATGAGTTAATCATGGCCAACAATGGATTACGTGGACTGAATATTGGAATCTCGGTTTATCAGCGCGAAAATAATATAATGAGGAAACTTGACGTAAGGAGCAACTCGTTTGATTGCCTGATACAACCAGATTGGGCAGAAGGTCTCCTTATCTTACATGCCGACGGCAACCTGTTGAGAAACCTGTCCTCTACAACCCTGCAAGGATTCGTCAACCTGACGGAACTCCATCTAGCAAACAATCGCCTGCTGTTTATCTATCCAACCGCTCTGCATCAACTCACCCTGCTACGGTCTCTGTATCTCGATGGCAACGCCTTGACATCACTATTTGGTGGGGTATTTCTCAACCAAGCTGATCTGTTGGAGCTGTCCATCACCAATAACCAACTTTCCGTCTTACATCCTGATTACTTTTTCGGTCTGGGCTCGCTTGAACGTTTGTATCTCGCTGGAAATCGACTGCTTGACGTCAACCCGGAGATTTTTCGACTTATGCCTGGACTTACCACAATAGATTTTTCTCAAAACGATCTAAATATTTTTGATATCACCGATTCCAATCTTTTCAGTAATTTGGAGAACGTCTTTCTGGCTCACAATTCTCTGACTGACATAAGTTCTACACTTGGCCATTGCGAAAGCTTGATAATACTCGACATTCGTTTTAATCAGGTCGAAGTGGTTCCTGGTGACTCTCTTATTGGCAAAAACAGAGCGCTCTCCAGACTTGAGCTTGAAGGCAACCCTCTTCAGTGTGACTGCCGATTGACGGGTCTACGCGACTGGCTTCTCAACAATCCCCCGTCTACTCTTCCTCGATGTCAAGGTCCACCGAAGAACTCCGGAACAGTGGTTACAGACTTGGGCATACATGACTTCTCCTGCAATCCTCCCAAGGCCATGATTAAAAAGAATCACCTCAACTTGACGGTCGGCCAGACAGCGACCCTGTCATGCACTGCGACTGGTATACCCGTCCCTAACATTACATGGCTGGACCCCAACGGCACGATGATATCAGACAAAGGACAGGAAAGATTTGTCATTTCCTCAGACACGACTTTTCATATTATTTCGGTTGAGATATCTGATCAAGGGATATACACGTGTTTGGTTCAAAATATCCTTGGTGAACTGGACAGAGCTGTGGTTAACCTTACTGTTACCAACGACCTGGACTCAGATATATCTTTGGCTGCTTCTGTTCTCCCCACCATGTTTGTCACCCTTACTGTTACTCTCACTGTCGTCGTTCTGATAATTTTCCTCAAACGGCGCTACAGAAAGGAAGACCAGACCAATTTGACTGCTGCCGGGCCGCCTCATCCAGAACCCACTGTCAGCTTCCACCATGGAAAGACCTCTCACTCAGACGGAGGCTACGTCAATAAAGTCAATGACGACCAGTGCGTAGAGTCTGCAACCAACAGGTCAGGTAGAGGAGATGATTATGAAGTCACCATTCGGACGAACGACCCTCCTCAAGCCTACCAAGAACTGGCACTGCAGAACAAAGATGACGAGTATGAATCAGTCTCTGTTAGAGGCGGTCAGTGATAAGCACCATGCACCTCTGAGATGCACGAGGAAATTAAAGACTTAACATATAGAATTCTGATGAGCATTGTGTGATGACGTTTGCATGACGCACTGAATTTCTTCTCGATGCACATCTTGCGTTTCGGTTTCTTTAATACATGTATGTTGGTCCGGGACATTGCGTCACCATTGTTGATAGGGCTAATTAATTATTATTTAGATTTACGTGAAAATTAAGCACGCATCTTTTGCCTATAAATCACGGTGGACTTTGTATACAATAAAAAGCACTGTTTGATCACTAATGGCTTTCAGGTTCTCCGTAGTTATGACGGCTACGGCTAAACAAAATATCACACCAGTACTGGCAACAATAACGACACAGACCGTTTAGTAGTGGCATGCATGGGTACATGAGTTTCTTCAGCCGTCATCGTGACGCAGCTGCCGTTATGCAATTGTCTGCAACTGCTCTCTTTGTTCCACCGTTGAGGTAGTGGTTTTGAGAGGAGTCCAGAGGACATCTCATACCTTTCCACACTTAACACGTTTTTTGCCGGTAAAAGTTAATTATATAATACATATACGTAGATGTGTATACTGACCTTGTATATAGCCTTAAACTTAATGTTTTTTATTTGACTGTAAGCTTTTTTATGATAAGGTCAGCTTTAACACGTAATTTTTTTGTGTGCATGTATATTGTGTCCAGACGTTGCTATTATTTTGTTATAATAGAAAATAGAAAATATTCTATCCCTGTCGAAAATATCCACGCATGCTTCCTTGATAAATTCCAATCGAAACCAAGACATTTTGGGGACAGAAATGAAGCCAAGAATTCCAACTGTCCCATGAGGAAGTAAAATAATAGGTAAATGTTAACTGTTGTACACTGCCCCAGAACTCCATCTTCGCTGCCCAGGGCAGACTCACTCCCGTCAAATCCCCAACTTACGACACGACTTTACAAACCTAGTCCAAATCACGACTATTCAGTCTGTTATATACTTTACGAGGTTTCCACCAGCATTCAGTGACATTCATGATTCTTTGAAAACTGAGATAGGTGACAGCAGTGGCATTGTAAACAGATAATCGGCTCATAAGATTTTAATTGCCCCTGTATTATTAGTATCAGTGCAGTGCTCTCCGAGAGCTCTGGAGAGTAATTAAGAAACTTGGAAGGGTCATCTCAAGAATAGTTGAGGAATCATTGTCTGATTGAAATTTCAATGTTTTGGCCTTAGAGAGCTTGGAATCCAACCACGCTTAGAAATCTACATGTTTGAAATTGTAAACAAAAAAATTCTTTACGTTACTGTAAATTCGCAAATTTACTGCGCAGGATGTAACTACTTGCTTCTAAAATACAGAAACTCAATTTCCCAAATGCAAATGTGCCCGGTCTGTATACTTTTTTTTGAAGTTACGTTTGGTGCGTTTATGTCTGTTGTCTTGCAGTTTCTCGCGTCCCAGTGTAAAAATAGTTCCTTCACAAGAGGGAGTCTAGGACCGTGATGTTTACTTTGGGCTATATTCAGATGCGGCATTTCTGCTGTACTGTTTATCGTTTGTTGCTGTCTGGGAGGGCAGGATGCCGATGCCTTCGTAGGGGTACTCTGCCCTCTAAAAAGGCGCATAGGGTTTAATACATTTCTAAGCACTTTTTGTACTAACTTTAAAAAAAAACACGTTAACCCGTGACACGTTTTTATTATGGGTTTAGGAATATGCTAACCGGATTTCAAAAATCTGAACATGTACCACGGGTCAAATTCTATTTGGACATTCCCATCCACACCTCTTACAAGCAGCTAATTGAAATGCAATTAATGATTTTCTCGAATTAATGTACATCCCTCGAGATTGCAAATTACAGTACGAATTAACCTTGTGAAAGTAACCAGATGCTAGATGTCGTGTATCACTTTACGGCTGTCAGGGTGGTGCTGTGTATAGCGCAGAGGGAAACCCCTGTTCATGGATATTCTAAGGCTTTTCCGCGTAGAGCAGGGCAAGGTGTAGAAAACGTTCAATAATAAAACGTATAACCATTGCAAAGAGTACCATAAAATTACAAGTGCATGAGTAGGTACAAGGTGCGGAGTGTGTCAACAAAGACCCATTCTGCTCTTTATTTGCAAATCGTACGGCCATGACCTACAGTGTTCGGGCACCCCCGTCTGGGTTAACATGATTTGGGGAATATAAAGGTTCCGACATGCTTGGGAAATGGGAAACCCGTTTCCGCCTGCTGCACTGAGAGTACGGTGGCTTCAAGGTAGCAGGTTGCCGACTATTGAATTATAAGTTTTGGTTTTTTTTATTAGCAAGAAACCATGTATCTACTGTTATCAGTCTGTTCGTGTTTGGTTAAGGAATACTACTAATGAGACAAATCTTCGTCTAGGGAATTTACTTAAACGCAAAGAATAGAGTGCTCAGCCTTTGAAAAGAGGTTTAAAACGGTGCGTAAATCCATTTCGGAGCAGCGAGTGTGGGCAAGCCTCCACTGCCTGATGGGGACAGTTTCTTTTTCAAGGTAAATCGGGACCCTGAGGACCGAGTTGTACAGACATGTCCCGAAAACTTTTCGGTCCCCACGAAATTGGTGCAATAACATATGGTGGCCCTGAGGGGATATACAAATTCACGACTTGTGGCAAATATTTGACTGACGTTGTGAATTTATACACGTCATGGGCAAATATGGTACCCTTCAAGTTAATGGAAAAATATTCGCAACAAAGTTTGCAACCAGTAAATTTATTCTTAACATATCGTCAAAACTATTCACGACGTCACAAAAAATTCACTACTAATCGCGAACTATATGTCCCCTCAGGACTACCATAATACCGCTAGCTTGCCCTCACTACCACAGGACAGGCCTTGTGCACGGTGCCTTGTGGGGACCGGAACAAGGAAATACCCCACAAGTATTAATATGTAAGGGTGTGTGTGCGTGTGGGGGGTGTGAACGGCCCTATAGAAATTCGAGAAGTGGGGAACTGCATTTTAACACACATTACATCGGGGGCGCTGTTCATGGGAGGTACACGTACGTCGTGCTTATGCTCGATATCAGTTTTACTTGAAATACTCGAGAGCCCAGTTTAGAAGTTGCACCGGGTGGGTAGAACTCTTTTATGGATGGAACCTGTTGGACAGATGTTTCAGAAAAAATCCATATCACTCAACCCCCCGGAAAATATTATTCGGCAAACTAGCTTACAACTTGCAGCTTTACTGCTAATTTAAATACAGATAAATTAGCCTTTTCAGAGCAGGACAGAATTCGTCAAGGTGAAAAAGGAAGGGACCATGTTAGGCATCCAACAAAGCTCCCAGGCTACGGTGATGTTCTGAGCACCAAGCATCCAGGTTATTTTATTAAGTATCAACAGCATTTTAATAATGACTTGTTAAAGTTACAGCTTATGGTGATTTTGATCACCACTTCTCCTTTTAAATGTAATGGTTTTTTACATACAAACTTAAGTCTTTCTAAGACGGCTACTGAGACTGTGATTTGTGGACTGCTTTTGGTAATCCTGAGAAGGCTACTGCACTCGAGGCCGACAGGTCGAAGGTCAGAGTCACAATGGCTGACAATAGAAATCTGCGTGATAGCCTGAGAAATTTGTTTGAACTCAAAGCAAATTGTTCAGTTTCTTTTTGGTAATCCTAACAAGCCTAATGCATTCAAGCCTGAAAGGTGAAAAGGTACATGTAACAATGGCTAAAACAAGGCATAGTTGTAGGTTCAGGTATGGGCTTGGCGGGGCATTTGTGACCCACCATCCCAAAACTAGGCTGAAATAGATAACTTCGTTTCCCTGAGGAATTGGAACTTTCATGGGTCGTAGTTTCATGGACGTTAAACCTTTCTGCAGACAGAATGTTGTCTTAGCACGGATCACTTTGAAGTGTGAAAAAGGGTGAAGGAGAGGAATTGTCCAATGCCACAACTTCAGCCTGCATGGTTTTGGGATATTGGGTCACATTTGTGTTTGTGAACACATTGTTCTCGTTTCTGTCATTATCTTTGTTACTTAATTAGTGGTCACTATTTCTTATACCTGAGTTATTATACAGTCAAAGTCTAACGTTTCAGACCAAGACATTTAACCGAGAGCTGTTCTCTATAAAATTTTGATATTGTATATCCATGAGGTATACGGACACTTGTTATGCACGCATTTTGGCTGCATCCGAATCTCTTGTCTAGAGCTAGGTCTAGGTCTTCGCTCCATTGGAAATGCGTGGAGACGCGCAGACAATAGACCTAGCGGTAGCTCTGGAAGCCCGTTTCGGACACGGCCTTTGTTTCTATTCCGAGGAAGCTGGAACTTGTCACGCTGAGTTCAATACATTGTATTTCTTGGAAGAAAAACACTGATTCGCCAACTCTCACCTCCACAAGTGATTAAAGTTGGTAACCTCCTTATATTTTAGAACTTAATTACCAACACCAGTGCATAGCATCATTCGAAAGTGTACTTTGTAAAGTAATATCATTAATTCTCGTAAGGCCTTTTCCGATTAACGTATTCGTTTAAGTTTAACGCGAGCGTGTCACCTGTGCGCTAAATCGTTGATATCCAGTGGCTTCCAGTTCTGGTTGGCACCAGAGCAATTGGCACCCCTTCACAGTCCATTGGCCTTGGCTTAGACTCGGCCATGTTTAAAGACGAGCTTTCCCTTGACTCGTGGACACTCAACCACAGCCAATAAACAGACCCCATCATTCGCCTTTAAGGTAATAGAAAGTGGCTTGAGACCTAAAGGACGCTGAGATACCATCGCGATTTTTTAACCTCCAAGATGAATTTTTACAATACCAAATGTACTAATTTCTTTTTGTTAACAACAAATTAACTAAGATTAATACTGCAGTATTCAGCAAAGCATGAATAAGCGGAAGCTTCCAATCTCAACGGTTAACTTGACAATTGCGATATTTTAGGCTTACAATTTTGGTTGAAGATGACTGAGTAAAGCAACTCTGTACTCTACGAATCATTCAAAGTTGGTTAGAAGCAGAGAAATTTGACTTCTCATTATAAAACAGACATGAAACGAATCTGCCACACTCCTGCACCAGTCCAACAAAAGAAAACAGAAGTAGCAGATGAAGATATGCGTGTACTTTAGCTGATCGATACCGCCTCGTACCCGTCATTATCGTTGCTATCATGAGAAGACTGCAGTGGGTTTCTTTGGCGTGAGGTTTGCATGCTGGTATCCTCACATATGCACCCCGGTAATCCCACGTTTGAAGGCGTATGTCTCGGTGTTGGAGTCAGGTATCCCCCACTGTTGTCTAGGCGGGCGGCCTTCTGCCTCCGAAAGACAAGTGTGATCCTGGACTGCAGCCCGGAGAAAGCCGAATTTTGTCTTATTCTCCTCTCACAATGGCGACGGGCACGGGTGACCAAGGTAACGACAGTGAGGGTGACAACAATAGTGACAAACATGGTGGGGAGAACATAAGCAGCCAGGGAAAAAGTAGACTCTAGGTCCTTGGTTACAATAAGATTGATCACCGCTCGGTCCATTTTACCCAGGGTGTTTCGAGCCAAACACGTGTACATCCCTTGATCGGATATCTCAACCGAAATAATATGAAAAGTTATGTCTGAGGAAACGACAAATCGGCCTTGTCTTTCGTCTGATATTATCGTGCCGTTGGGGTCTAGCCACGTTACGTTAGGGGCGGGTACGCCAGTCGCTTTGCATGAAAGGGTTGCTGTCTGTCCGACTCTCACATTAAGTTGGTTCTCTTTAATCATGACCTTTGGAGGACTGCAGGACAAGTCATGTATGCCCAAGTTTGTAATCACTGCGCCAGAGTACCGCGGTGGACCTTGACATCGAGGGAGAGCAGACGGGGGATTGTTGAGAAGCCAGTCGCGTAGACCCGTCAACCGGCAGTCACACTGAAGTGGGTTGCCTTCAAGCTCAAGTTTGGAGAGCGCTCTGTTTTTGCCAGTAAGAGAGACACCGGGAACTACTTTGATTTGATTGAAACTCAGGTTCAGCATTACCAAGCTGTCACAATGACCAAGTACGCAGCTGATATCATGGACTGAATTGTGAGCAAGAAGGAGGTTCTCTAAATGGTTGAGAAAGCTGCAATTTGTGCTATTAAAAACATTCAGTTCATTTTGGGAGACATCCAGGGTGTTAAGTCGGGACATCTGTCGAAACATCCCCGAGTGGACGTAAAGCAGTCGATTCCTAGTGAGATACAGACGTTCCAGAGAGTTCAGACCGATAAAGTAATCGGGATGTAAGAATGAGAGTTGGTTGTTAGTGATGGAAAGTTCCACGAGTTCAGCTTGGCTGAGAAATATTCCACCTAGCAGTGACGTCAGGAAGTTGCCATCGAGATACAGAGACCGTAGCATGGTGAGATGACTCAGAGCGGTCGAAGAGATGAACAAGAGTCGATTGCTTGCAAGATGGAGCTCCTTTAGATCGACAAATCCTTTCAGGGTTTTCGAGGACAGGTTGGCAAGGATGTTGTCATCAGCATGTAAGATCTGAAGACCTTCTGCCCAGTCTGGTTGTATCAGGGAATCGAACGAGTTGTTCCTTATGTCAAGAGTCTCAATCAGCTTATTCCCAGGCTGAAAAGTCCAAAGTTTGTTATTCAATCGACTTAACCCATCACTGGATATAATGAGTTTGGTGGGAACGGGAATGTTAATGACTTGAAATTTGCTATGACTGAGAGAGAGTTGGTCTATGGGGTAACCCCTTAGGTGCACTCGACTTGCCTCGTTGTGATCCAGTAATAAGGTCAAATTATAAACCCCTGTCGTTGTTTTGGCAATGTTAACATTTGTTATCCGGTTGAAACGCAAGCTGACAAAAGAAGGGAAACTTTCACGGTGAAGTTGAATGGAAATACTGTGCAGTTCATTCGAATCAGCTGAAAAGTATTTCAGACGTTGACAGTTTGAAAAGTCGTGTAAATACTTAGCAAGTTGTTATCGACTAACATGAATTCGAGAGAATCAAGGCTACATGGAAAACCTAAGTTTGAAATGATATTGTGTTGGACCGACAGTTTCGTCAGGTTTCCCATTTTCAGTTGACGTCATCAGTGATGCCACATCAGCTACTCTGTTGTAGTCAAGGTACAGCTCCACCAACCTCGTGAACGTCCTGTTGAAGTCGTCTGGATCCAGTACCGATATATTATTATGGGTGAGATCCATGACGAGGGTGTCTGGGTAGTTGACGGGGATGCAGTCCAGATTACGATGGGAACAGTCCGCCTTGCCTGTCACGTGATCGTAATCGCACTGGACGTTACAGGTGGATGATTGTCCTGAGCCAACAAGACATCCAACGCAGAACAAGATCATGGCAACATCATACGAATCCATGCTCATCTGAAATTCAAGAAAACAAATCTGAGACCATTATTCATGTAATAAATGTTGGCACGGTGATGTTAGATTGCATTGAGTCACGTGATGTCACAGGTTAAAATGAAGACATGGATTACCTATTGCTACTTTCTCGAGTTTAAATCTGTTCCATAACCTGCATACTTTTGTATTTCAAGAGGGAAGGATCTTGTACTGTGAAAACGGCAGTTTTACTTTTACATTGATCAGTATCTACATTATTGTCCGGCGGGTATTGCTCAGGGCTAATTAAACACTGCCTTTATGCGCGGTGTGTCATTCTGTGATATTGTGTTCATTTATTTTGATTTTCTATAACGAGTATTCGCTCGTCACCCAGCCCTCGAACAAGGCGCTGGGAAGGACTGCTGACCTTGCACAGATTCTACTGAAGGAAATCATACGGGGTCACAGCTAATTACCCGCAGAGCATTTTCAAATTTCTGCCAGGCGCGCGAGCTCGCTCAATGCTTTACACAAGTGGCGATGTTTTTCTCTTTCTTCCTCAACCGTTGAAAATATTCTCACTACACTTCATTCTCTCATCCAAAATTGACCAAGATAACCATTGATTTGAAATAGATCGCCAAAAGACATGTGATCAGTGATACTTAGTGAGAAGATAAATTACTACACTGTGATTGTCCCAAGGCCATGCATTTTTCAATAAAGAGCCGACACTCTGCCCGTGCCGAAGCATTGTCATCAGAGAACCAAAAATTTAAGTAAGTTTTCGCGAACAGGAAGTGAGAACCTTGCAGTCACAGTTCATGCACAATGAAGCCAATCACAATGCAAAGCCACCAGCCCTTCCCAGCGCACCGATAGGGCGCTAGATGACGAACGAATAATGAGTAATAAACCGTTTTCAGCGTGAACAATCTTCAAGTTCGAACACTTTCGACATCGGAGGCGGATGGCGTCGGTCTACTGCTCGTTTCAAGGGTGATCCTTTCGAGTTTTATTTTTTTTTGAGAAAAAATGCATGTACCAACCCCTCCCAAGAACACTGAGACTTAGAGTAGCCTGGGTTTCAGCGTGAAGTGGATATTTGCTGAGACAAGTCAGCAGACGCCATGAGACGGAGAATTTTGTACGCGGAAATTAAATATAAATCGTCCATACAAATTTCCTTTTGCAGCGAAAGAACAGATTCGAGCCGTCTACATACAACTGGCAAAAAATGCACCTTCGAGAATTGCTCGCTGGTATGAGGTTCGTGTGCTAGCAATTAGCTATATCACATGTCGCAACACATTCACACCGATTTTTCACAAAGATATTCAGTGTTTACAATGGAGTGGATTTTCCTAAAACCACTGACCAGTATTTCCATCCGTAAGAGAATCTCATAGCCTTCCGAATGCTTCTAAATGCTGGCGCTTTTAACTAGCAAAAGAAATCGTGGGTGGATTGCCCTGGGAACGAAAGTGTCCTTTGCTCCAGGATACGCTACTGTTCATTGTCTTGAGATCTGTTATACTTATACTTACTCAGAATATATCCTGCGATTTTTCCTACAACAGTCTTAAATATGCGATAAGAGACTCACTTTAAATTTGAGGTGTACGTGTCCTGAAGAATTAGAACGTCGCTGCTGAACAGAGGCGGAAACCGTAATGCTGAAATAAGTTGAAAGCAAAAGCGCTACATTTGTGCATCATCTGACTAAGAACATACTAATTGATAATTTTGTTATGAATAAGGCCTCTATAAATGTGAAAACGTGCTGTTGAAAATAAAACCCAGTAATTTTAATGAGACCTTGTTTGGAACCTTGAGGGAAGTATGACAAAAACTTTTTTATTCTTTCATTTTCATTTTCAGACGAAATGGTTTTAAGCTAGTGTGATAGTCAACTATTATGTTTGTGTGAGGACTTTTCATCTAAAGCTTTCCCCTTTCTAAAAAGGTAAATTTTGCTAGAATTGAAAAGGAAGAAAAGAAAAAAACACAAAACAAACCTATACCGGAACCCCAAAATACCCCGAGGACCCCGATTATTCTTACACACCACCCGTGATTACAGTAGGGAGTAAATCCACGTTGTTTGATAAACCTATTTTCAGAGTTATTCCAAAATTGTTGCTGTTTGTGCGCATATTTGCTTCGAAGTTTAAATAAGGGGAAAGTAGATTTTCTACCCATTCGTGCTGTAAAAAAGACGTATTGTAGAAAACAAGGTAGTCCCCTTTGCTAATTGCTTTATTCAGATTGGTTGCTTTCGGTTACATTGTTTTTTTATGACGAAACTTTTTATCACACAAAGCATGTTCTTCTTTGTTTAGTTGTGCACAAAAGTTTTAATTATAAACGCTTAAATGCGGTTGATGAAATGGTAATTCAAAGCCTGGCTTTCTAAACCTACATTCTTAGGTAAAACATATATGTTGGAATGCCGTGTTGTCACTTTTATCTCAGCATATGAAAGAGAAACAGCTACAGTCAGATTCTTCTACTCATTTTTGAACAACAGCAGCTACAAAATTTTTTTGAGCTGAATAGAGCTAGTCAGAGTTTTCTGAGTGGATCTTCTAACCATCGGACTGAATACTGTGTACAATATTGTTTGTGTGATCTTCTTTGAGGATCTTTAGGCACGGAATTAGGCGGGCTATTTTGCTGGCTATCTCCCTGTCATCTGGGTAGGATTCATCTTCTCTAGGGAAGCGAAAGCTACCATCGGTGCTTTGTGATTCCAGCACATAGAAGTACCTCTGCATCACTCCACTTGTTGGGCATCCCAGAGAGCTAAACAATGCTGCGGCTTAATCGATAAGGCTCCACCAACGTCACGGACAGGCCGGGTAACAAACACCGCCGAACTACGTCACCACCGGCTCAACAAGCCCAGCTTTAGCGGAGGTCCGCAGGGTGCTAAATCGTCGCAAGGGACAAACTTAGCAACGGTTTCAAATATGAGCGTGGCCAGCACAGACAATGTAGGCCTATAGATCCCTTCAGTGGTGACTCCTTAGGGTATCGTGTACCCTTGGCCATTAAAGAAAAGATTTGGAATAGTAGTTTGGAGATATGGACGCGGAGTCACAGATACCAAACTATGGCTGATTGTGGCAGCCGCTGTAACAGTTTCCTCCATGACTAGTGGCCTGGGTGGCTCAACGTAACGAACGTAATTCTGCAATGTACGCACTGTGCCTCGAAATCGCACCCCTAGAATGCCTTTAGATTCTTATACCCATGGGACTTGCCAACCAATATCAGAATTTGCTGTGGTTACACAAACAAAAAAGATATTGATATTGCCAAGATATAGCTTCCCATTTTCAACCTGTGTTTTTTTAAACGACGCTACACAACACATCCCCTGAACGGCATGTACATAAACAACCTTGAACCAATTCAGGCAATCCTGGCCAAATCTCGTTGGGCCCCGGCCCCCCTCTCAGTGTTGGTGGTCGATGCCTAGACTTGAATCAAGTCGGACTTACTTTGCTCTTCCCCAGTCAGCCGTCCCTTCCCTGTACGCACTACCACGGTCTTTGCGCTCGGCCCAGCAGCTCGCATTTGATAACGCGCCCTCATCTGATAGCCTTTATTGTACATTGTGTGTCATTCGTCACCTGTCAGTAAGTCCGGCTTGACGGATAAGCCAATCAGACCCCGTTGCAGATATATGTAGTTATTCATAATTCCGTATGAACGACCTGATCTTGCATAATGTATACGGAATTTCCACTTATCAAAGTGGTCAGACTTGTGGGCTCATTCATTATAGTTCAGGTATGAAGGGCGAAAAAACAAGTACGGCAATGTGATTGGCAGCTACCACTTTTGGGAGATGAGCCCATTCGCTGTGGCAGATTCGTCAGGTCGGAATATCTGAACTGAACTCATAGTATAGTGGACACGAGAGGGCGCGAAGCAAGTAACGACGCGCGATCTCGATATGTATCCAAAGCAAAGGCGAAGACGTCACAGAGATCCCGTTTCAGTCAAGTCTAGCCGATGCCTGGCCTACGCTCCAGCTCGAGAGATCAACATTGAGCGGGGGGACCTGGGGTGGTTAACTGCCCATCTATTAATACGTGTCCCAACAATGTTGGCCAGGATTGCAGGACATCATTATTCTGATTTTTGGTGTGGACCAGTAATCAAGTCTCTGGGAATACTGCGCTCGGGAACTGATGTTATATACCGATAAGAATTACCTCGCTGTCCACGCCGTGATCTTATCTTGAACAAAGTCATGTCAGAAAGTACTCATTGCACTTATTACCTATCACAGATTTTATATCACTGTGATGAAATAACGATAGGCTGGTATTGGACATATCTGCCAAATCGACGGTTATTAAGTCATGATTCGTTATAATTTGACAGTTTTTATTTTTACAATGCAGGGCCTTGGCCGCCAGGTTTTCAGGTCAAAGACTTGGCCTTAAAATCAAATGGAAACCTTTTCTCCAATACTGGCTTGTACGTAGACTTACATATGTGGAATGGCACAAAGGATGACGTAATCATATGATAATATAAATAAGGTGTAAATATTTACTGACAACCCATCTTCCATCATTACTCGAGTTACACTTTGACAATCTGATTTCGCAAGTAGTTATTGAAAAGATAGCTTCAATCAAACATTCAAAATGCACCTTTTTGTCTCAATTACCTTTATTACCAACTTTTGTTTCACTATTTTCAAAGGGTGTTTCATTTCCATTTTTGCTCCCATGCTAACGAGTGTATCCATCATGAGCACAACTGTGACGCTGTCCCGGGTAGAAAGCCTTATTGTAACATTGGACACTACAAAAAAGTGATGAGAAAATGCAAGTATTATTACGAAGAAGCTCACTGATGAATTCACATCAACATTTCACACAACTGAAAATACGACATCTTAAAGTCTACAATGTTGAAAATGAATTTATGACAAGAAAAGTGTTTGTTCAATCACATCTTTATAGAGATAGAATTTGCTGTGACAAGTTCTCTTCAGAGTGCAATGTGTCTGGAGCTATGTACCACACATCAGATCCACCACACAACGGAACATGTTATTTAACAGAACGAGTGGGTTCCTGATTCCGCTGTCATTTCATGCTAGTATAGGAAACGAGAGAACCTACAAGAAAAGGTAAAAATGGCAGGTCCTTCACGTAATACTAGGAAAGAGCTCGGACATGCAGACAGGTGAATTGACGTGGTCCGGGGACTTGTCCGTTATTATGTGCGGTCATATAAAAATAATAAAGAGAAGCTGTCGGGGAGAGCTTTAATGTTGACGAAAATTGTTTGTGTGTATGAGTGTTTTTCTGATACTTCTGCATTATGTCGCACTCTTTAATTAAAGACACAAACTTTACATGGTATTGAATGTGTAAGCACAACTCAGTGTTCCTTGGTGAAGACAACTAATTACGGAACCTCACATTACATATATAATTTGTTTTAAACTATGGTAGCAATTTAATCACTCAGTCTTCACCAAGCAGCATTAATGGTTTTGTTATGTCGTTATTATGAACAGTGAAAAGCGTGTCTCTGAAATGGCCGAGTGGTTAAGCTCGCTGTTATCAGATCGTTAGACGGTGGGCTCGAATCCTAGGGGGTGCCTTTTTATTTTCCCAACGCTTGCTGTCAGTCAGTAGCTACAAGAGACTCTAATTGACCCCCGTCAAATACCAACAGTACCTTAGCCGACCGGATAAGCTCTTCAGCTGGGATTGTCCGCGAAGTCCAGGTGAGCACCTAAGTACAGGTTCGAGACGTATGGCAGACTCGTCGGCCAGGGCTTAGGGGCCTGTCTCGTTTCCTCCCTTGCAAACCCTTTTTGGGGTTAAATGGATGGGCAGGGAGGAAGTGCGGTGGGCCGAAAACCCCAAGATCCCAGAAGAGTCCTATATGTGGAAGCCGTTAAACTGCGATTCCTTGCGAATTTCAGGAGTCCGTGCGCCTGAATGCTTGGTCACCACCACATAACTTTTGGATTTTTTCCTATTGTAACCACATTTCTTTTCGTGTCCCTGGGCCCACAGAACCCACAAGGCAATTTTTTAGGTTTGAATACAGTGAGCTA
>NW_028257820.1:0-39389 GCF_054643075.1 Acanthaster planci | reverse complement strand
GGCAGTGGCAAGTGCTACCCCTGTGCGACCGTACAGGTCAATTGAAGACAGCCGAACCATAAAATTCAATAAATGAAGTTGTGATAATACATCTTTCGACAGCTCAGCACTGTTGGTGCAAAGTACAAGTAGTTCTTCTCACTCACATGCATAAAAACCAGACAAACGGGGGATAAAAATTTAACAATGAGAGCACACAAAAACAAGTCGCCATATGACGGCTTCATCCTGACATTTTAGCAAATGCCAAAAGGCATGAAACGAAATTTGCACATGTGGCAACTGTTTGGGTTGGTATCCCTAGCAGACTCTGCCACATTACTATAGAGGAGGAATATCCAGTTTTGGGGGTGGCAAATAATATTTCCCAGAAGATGCCACTTGTTACTATTAGATATTTTCTCAAGCAGTGGCAAAAAATTACTTGTTCATATCTTTTAGAATAATTTTAGCTGATTATATAAGTCAAAAACATACCAGAGTCTTCAAATGTGCAACTATGTCCTAAAAAAAAAGAATGAAACAATAATACTGAGCCACTTTCGAGAAAAATGTTCAATAGTTTTGTGAATTTGGTTATAAAATGTATACGGCAGTCAGGACTAGTGGATTCAAAATGATAGCCCCAAATATGCGTGCTCTGAGGATTTATCTGAAAATCAAACTGATTTATTTCTTCTAAAAAGGCAAGAAAGAAAATCATGAACTTGATCTAAAGTACTGCATGTACTTCTTTTCTATTTAAAAGTGATAAATAAAATTGTTCATGAAAATAAAACAAGTTTATTGAAATTTATGGACAATGCACATCATGTGGTAGCAAGTTTTCTTGAGAACAGTTGAGAACACTCCATATAAACACACATGAAACCAAGATCACACATGTTTTTTGCAGCGGAGCTGCTTGCAGTTGGATATCCCTGTTTAAAGGTGGGGTACACCCTTGGGGTTTTTTTTTTGAGTCACAATTTCATAAGAATGGCAGATTAAGGTTTATAACCACTTTGTGCTGAGGTGCCCAGAACCAGAGACTTTGGCTTTATAAGCAAAGCCAGGGTGCCCGAAATCGGAAAAAGGAGCTTGGCCATGTAGGAAAGACTATACTCAACAAAAGACTGGGCTGCTGGAAATTGCCAACATTTTTTCAGTTGTCAATCGCGGAGGAAATCCGTCATTGTTTTGAATGATTATACCAATTTTTGTGGTATTCAATGCAAGTGGATTACTACCAGGGACAAAATCGCTCTAGCGCTCCAGGGATGAGCGATCAATACCGCTGCACGCTAATCTGGTCCACATTTGAAAAGATGCCAGCAGCACACTGGGCCAGTTTCAGGAACAAAAGAAAATTATGTAACACTGCACAATCTGGGCTTTCTTTTCACGGTAGCAGGCCTGGCTGAAATACTTGGGCATGACTAGATGTCACGCCCTGTCTGTCAGATTAGAGTAGACACCAGACGGTCATTTGTGTGGGTATAAATGTCTAGTTAATAAAGTTATGAATTTGTGAAGAATTTTGGAAACAGAAAATCTTGCAAATCCCCCAGGAATACATCATGCAATTTCAAATTAAACCCGACAGCATATGGATAAGATTCTCTGCAACTTACATTCCACTTGTTTCATGTTTGAGTCGACTGCTTTTCGAAAACAGTGTGGCATTTTCAATGAATAAATTGAAGATCTTGTAATTTATCTTGCGTAAAATCAATGAAGTACTGGGCATTCATAGTAAGTGAACAACACCCGGTGTCATGGTGACGAACAGGCATGACAGGTTCTCTTTCCCTTTATGAAAGAGCAGTTTTCCACGGCCAAGAGTAATCATTGAATTTACCTTAGAGTAGTGTGCCTCCTCAACAATGTATGAAAAAATTCATCCAGGAGTGAAGTACATGTATGCAAGATGTATTTTTTTTTTTGCGTTGGGGAGATGTTAATTTTTTTGTAACGGGTTTTACCTTTACCCAACATATATTAATAAGCACTGTATGCTCAGTGCTTGTCCGAGAGCTTGCGAAAAAACCTCACAAGCTTACTCGGGTGAGACTCAAACCCATGACCTCCTGCTTACTAGTGCAGATGTCTTAACCACCCGACCATCGAGCTTATCAGGGTCGGCTGGCCAGTCCGAGTCAAGTGAAGCAGCGGGTACCACGAACTATTTTCAAGATTATTATTTTTTTTTTAAGCTCAGTAAGCTCTGTGGTTGAGACATCTGCACTAGTTAGCAGGAGGTCGTGGGTTCGAGTCCCACCCGAGTAAGCTTGTGAGTTTTTTGCAAGCTCTCGGACAAGCACTGAGCATACAGTGCTTATTTACGTTGGGTAAGAGCAAAACTGTTATATAAAATTACGTGTATGCAGTCGACTAGTGTCTGTGACACGCAACAAACGAGTATTTACACGAGCGTTCATAATTGTGCTAATAATAAACACTTTCGCATGAGTTTGTTTGTCACTGAAAGTCTAAAAACTCCATTCTTAGTTTTCGACTGATACGGGCAACAAGGAAATTATGTCTTGAAATACGTGAGGTTTAACATGTGGAAATCATACTCTTTGTTGACAAAAATCCTCTCACTGGGCAGATGGAAACAGCCATCATATTTGGACGATAGCATTATGCTCTGGGGGTGATTTTGAATTTGCAACGTTTTTACTTAAGAAAATCCTTTCCTTAAATAAATTTTAACTTTACACTGATCCAGTTTATATTCTACTTTATTCCTTAATACACTGAGTTTCCTCTAATTTCAGTTTCCAATGTGTTTGGTGAATTTCTGCTGGTATATATAGACTGAGGCTGTTATGCACTTTCAAGTAAGATATTCCTGGATTACACAGTCATCTGATTTTTGGGATTTTACCAATGGTGTAACCTACCTTTAAATGGTCCATGCTTTAAGTAACAAGTTAAGGCATCATCTGTGGTGTGTGGATGCCTTTGTATACAGCAAGTCTGTATACCTGAAGTCAACAAGGGTAAATCACAAGCCCAGAAAATATGAACATAAGCCAAAAATATAAGAAAAGAATCATAACACAGTGGTTAAAAAATTATAGTAAACTTCAATACAGACAAACAATTAAAACTTGAACAAACTGCTGTAACAAAATTTATATTACAGGGTCAAAGACATATACATACAAATTAACCGAGAAGAAAACTTCATGGAATGTCTGCACTGGACTTAAAATGGGAAATCAATTTAATTCAATTTAATTTAATTTATTATAACTGTCACGATAAAGAAAAACACAAGAAATTTGTTTTCTTATATGCATGATACAATGAAACATAAAAATGTTTGGTATCTCAAGACTGCACAAGCACCCATTCAGTTCGAAATGATGAATATCCAGTTAAACAAGATAGAGAATATCGTAACAAGTTCTATTCCTGTCAACAGAGAATAGTAATCAAGGACCAGCAGTCCAGAGCTTCAGCCCAAACATTTACTCATGGCATGTGCAGCCAGCAGGGGGAACGCTATGGAATTCCATATCTGCCATCGTGCGTCATCTGTCGCGCACTGCCTTTTTGGAGAATTCAACCAAGTGTTTTTAGGGAAAATTGTTTTTCCCGCAAAAATGTTGAGGCAAACTTATCCGCAGTACAATTCACTCTTGCCTACTGTAAAAATGTACTGATTTGTTTTCATGAAATTCTAGAATTAACTCTGCCAGGCGATACAGACATTTCATTTTTTCCCCGCAATTTTACCTTGAAATCCACAAATACTAGACAGCAAATTGTTTTGTCAATTGTGCTGTGGATAAGTAACTGTTTATTGAATGTTATGGGGACAATTGTCTCTTGGTTTAATTTTCAGAAAATATTGGCCTTTGTGGGTGTGTACATGTATGCCATGGTGGATAGGCCAGTGAGCACAGGTAGTCCAGCATGTCAGCGCTATTTATGGGGCTAGCAAAGTGACATTACTGTTTAAAAGACTTCTGTGTGCCTATGTGCAACTCAAGTCATGTCTGATTTGGAGTATACAGCAAATCGCATCGTAGGTATACCCGCCCTCAAAATAATGTTGAATCAGTTTGTCTCTTATAAAACATATTAAGGAATCAAACAATGTAAGTAACTTATATAAATTCAGTTCAAAGTTACTCTTGTATTTCTGGGGTCATGATCTGTTGGGATATCATGGAAGGACAGACAGGCATGGCGGATGAACAAGTATGTAAAAAGATCAATGGTCGAAGTGAAAAATAGCACTGCGCAAGCATGATAAAAAAAGACGGGCAACGAATGACGGGTAACGCACGGCGGGCGACGCACAAGGGCAGCTATGGAATTCCATAGAACACTCTGTGACAGGAAGCTAATTATGCTATCTTTGGTGGTTCAAAACAAAAAAGATAATGAAATTAGACAACAAGAGTATCTTAAAAATGTTAACAATTATAACGAACATTATTGGAAAGTCAGAAAATTTACCAAAAACGAAGCAGACACTTTATCATGGTGAGTGAATGAATGGAAACATTGAGCAAAGAAGAGCTTACATATGTCTTGCCTGTGTGTTGTTAGCCTGCTGAGTGACTTTTAGTTGCAAAACGTACTGCTATAGGAAGTACGGGCCAGAATAAACAATTTGGAAAGGGTGGATACCACTCCAGGGAGAAGAGGGGGTTCTTCTAAAAAAAAACAGCATGGACAAGAAAATGCATACACAAAAATCTAACTAACATTGTGCTCCTCTTCATTTCCTGTTTATCTGATTTCTGTACCACCACTGTGCCACTGGGTGATTGCTGTGTACTGCTGATGCCATTGAACAATCAACCGTTGCAGTTCTTGGTGCTAATGACCATCTAAGAGGAGGTATGTGTTTGACAAGCCCCTCCCTGTTTTTTAATTGACATGTTCATTAAATCATTATTGAAAATTATATAATTATGGCATAGTTATTAATATTTATAAATTATTACCATGTCTTTAAACAACAGGATGACAAAACAATTTTTTTAAATGTTAACCAACATTATTTCTGTAAACTAAATGTAACAAATCTATAGCGCGCATTCATTGAACAAAAAGCATCTACCTGTACATATTTCCCCAGTGCTGTCGGACCACTTGCAAAAGTTTTATCAACTGTAGTGACCTTCTGCCTCCAACTATGCATTGCAGTGCCACGCCTGTAATTGCCCTTCTTTCTCCTGCTGTCAGAGTGATGAGACATGTATTTTCACACCCTAGAATGCTGCAAGTTTCTATTTGCTTCTATGTTATATATCTGATCTGTTGTGTATTTTATACTGTGGCAGTCACTGTCAATAGAGACTCAGGCTTCCTCTTGGCCGACCCAGTGTGCAGCTGAAAAGGCAACCAGGGGGACAGGTTGGTTTGGAGGCAGTCTGTTGCTAGGTGCCAAAAAAGTATCTGGCAATGTTGTTACCATGTTTAGTGTTCTGGGGAAATCCTCATGTCCAAGTGCTACAGTTACAGATGCCCGGATTTGTCTGATTTGTCTTTTGTTTATTGATAACACTCTTTCCTAATTTGGTGAATCCTATGCAGGTAATTAAACTCGGACTCACAAATTAACAAACTTCCAGACAAATTATTTTCCTGACTCTTGCCACAGCATCTATTATTTATTATTTTGCCAGATACCGAATCTGTTTTGGGCAAGCTGGTTACAGTCATATAGGCTGGTAGGCCCCAAAACATACATCAAACAAACATAGGACTGCCAGATCCGATGTACATGTACCGGTACATCTATTGTCATTTGGCTTACAGGCCAATCATAAATGAATGGGCTCCTAGGCCCCAGGAACAATCATGAAATAATAGAATGATCCATCCAACCTTTTAGGGTCAGCGCTGGTTGTGCCATGGAACACACAGCACCCCACCCCCTTGGGTATATAAGAGGGTGTGGCTGACCCCTTACAAATTACAGTGTATTATGGCAAACATCAATGTCAACAATAACTTCATTGGTACATACATGTACAATGTATCATAACAGTAAAGATACATGCCACATCTTGTATGTATAAGGAAGTGGCTATCTTCGAATCCTGTTAACCCCTTGATAACAGGAATTTCTTTCTGAAAGCCGACTCCAAGAATTCCAGCCTTGCTTGGCCACGAAGGCCACCTGTCAAACCGCAAATTCTCGGTTTGTGGCCCTGCGTGCTCTGCACGCTTTGAATTACACGGTGAAAAGGCTGATTGTTCGGTAGCATGCGGATCTACTCACACTTCCACATTCCTGTTGCCTTTTTTCAAAGTGGGGACTATTGTGAAGCTGGTGATTATGATGCAAATTTGGTCTTTTCATTTCTGGGCTACACACAAAGGCCAATGACCATATATACAAGAGCCAGGGTCTGCCTTCTTTCACCGTGTTTGCTCGAGCATGGGCCGGGAATAATAGCTGAAAAGCGGGTTGAGGATCTCAATTTTTACGGTGGGTCTTGCCGCGTCCCAGCGCAAAGGGGTTAGAAACGCCATTATAATTAAATATTCTTCAAAAAGGCAGGTGCTGGGGTGATGGTGGGCAAATTGACCCAGCTTGCCCAACAAGCTGTGACAGAATGATCCTTACATGAGAATTTCCCTCCTAAAATAGCATTGCCTTACAGAAATAATCTGACCCCTTGCCTGATTGGCTAAAACAGTGGACTGTGATTGGCTACCAGTTAGTGCACAGTAACTCTGATTGGCCCACTTTATGAATAATTAGTGCTAGAATCCTCTTCAGAATCCTCCTTTTGTGAAACCTTCAATTTTCAAACTGTCATAATTGCAAGAAAAGGGGGGCAGTTGAATGCAAACTGGTGCAGATTTGTGGGGATCTGTGGCAGCTCTCTGGAACCATGAATATGGCAGTGCAGATTTTACAGCATTCTTCTAACCACGAAAAGCTGCATACATGCTTGTGATCCCACCTTTTGCATAAAGAGTTGGGCTGAGTGCAGAAAGTATAACATCTGCTAGGAACTGTGTCCGCTGTCTAGGGCAGTGCACATAGGACTATGTGCCTATATCTAATACAGTAAGATTCTTCAAACCTTGCAAAGCAATAGATCTGTGTACCACCAAGTATAAAGAGTTCTGTCATAATACATGCATTGTGACAGAACCTCTTATAGGTGAATCCATTGTGATTTATAATTGGTCACTTAAGTCATCACTTCAAATCTTAGTAATTAACTTAATTATTACGTGGTGATAATTAAATAGTTATGAGGGTGCTACACTGAAGCTGACTAGGTCTAGCTTCAACCTTACGGACGGCCGGTGACTCAAACCTATGGCACTGCCAAACTCACAACCAGTGTTCTAGACGTATTCTAGATGACCGGCAAACAGAAAAGGCCGAGCTGCCCATGAGTGTTTTTTTTTTACTGTGGCGAAATTTCCTGAATTTGTGTCTTCTTTGGACAAGATACTAACAAAGCAGCCTCAAGGCAAAGTGATGTAGGCCCATTTGGGGAAATGTACCGCCGAAGGGATTGATTGCTTAACCTGCAAAATAATTCACCAAATGAATGTGACTGGACCTCTAGTTTCGGAACATACAAAATAATTCTGGTTTGTTGTACATGCAACAAAAGTAATTGAATGGTAATGAATGTGAACTGAAGTAGAACCATTTTATGATTTATTAAATCTGCTATATGACTGATTAGAACAACTACAACCCGCTGTGTTGCTGACTAACTCACGCACAAGGCTGCCCAATTTACTGTGTGGTTTACTAAAATGCTAATAGGATGTACAATGGGTAGTACGTGGAGCCTATTTGAATGCATGTGTGGTTTTCATCAGCTGCTGGTCAATCACATAAAACGTAACCACAAGAAAGCTGGGTCAGTCCGTGTTTACCACTGTTCACCTGAGCATTATGAACACCAACATCGCTCTCGACTCTTGGTACATGTACACTAGCTCTTGGTTGACATAACACACCTGTGAAACTTCTACTTCACTTGCAAAATTATCTCGTTCCTCACACCAACCAAGAATGGAATGTGGTTGACTAGCTCTTCTCTACGAAGAACAAACCATTAACTGTATGTGTGGCTTTCTACTTCTATTCCACACACCAACAAAGAATGGAACAAATTAGTTTATTCCCCGCACCAACAGAGAATGCTACAAGGCCAAATACCATGCCAAATACACACTTCCCGCCGGTGATAACCTAGTAGTTTTGATTGGCCCCTCCAGAAAGCCTTCGTCAACTATGAGGCGCTCTTTATGAGTTCCTTAGTACAAAAAAATCAAACAGAAATAATACATATATGATGAAATTAATACATATAGGACAAAACTAATAGCTATAGAACGAAAGTAACATACATATAGAACGAAACTAATAAATAGGATGAAGCGCCGCCATCTCGACACCAGACCAAACATAAAATATATAAGACGAAGCGCCATCTACCGACTAGTCGTGCCACACACGCTGTACCCAGCATGGAAAGAGTTACACAGAAAATACTTGATGGAGGAACATATGAGGAACATATCTGTGAAAAGGATTTTTGCTGGATTATTGCCATATACTTACAGGGCAATAATTTGCGAAAGAAAATAAAATCCGGCATAGCAGTGGTTAAAAAAGATCTAGAAACTTTCTGTACCCGAATCAGTGCAACTTTGAGATTCAGTGGCTTGGATGACATCATAGTTCTGCTCATGAATATGCAAATATGTATTAGCATAAAAACCCAATATGCATCAGAATATGGGTTAAAATTGCAAAAACAAAAATTTAAAATGAGGTTAATTGAAACTCAGAGATGCAATTTCAAGGGGCTTTAGTAAAATATTTCTTTTTCCAGGTTCCTTTAAACTTTGATAATTTAGTGTTTGTTCTGATATTCCAATGATACAGAAAATCTGCTTTAATTCAATTTCAATTCAACAATGACATTCATTTTCATAATGCCATGTATACGTCTTTACATCCTCAAAGTGCCTCTCTTAACAATAAACAGAATCACTAACTAACTCAAATTCTCCAAAAATATGTGACAAGAAAACTGAAAGAAACTGGCTGGTCCAGAGGACTAGGAACCACTACGACTAATCGCAGTTCGTATTTTGGGTATTTGTTCTCTACTACCGGAACCTCAAAATGTCATAACTGACTTTAAAAACATCTGACTTATGCCAAATAACCACCCGCCGATTCAGAATTTTTGAGCGTATCTGTGGGGATCACTCGCTGACTCCTGATGGCTATTGAAGAGAACTGTGCATCTCCTCTGTGCATCTTTTCCATCATTTATTTACTCCAGTATGTCGCAGTGAGTTATCAGCTACCCAGCGGTAGCAATCACTGTTCACAAAGAATTTCTAGGGTCTTCAACACCCAAATTACAGACTTCGATCAAAGTCCAGCTGAAATTAGAAAAACTGGAAGAAACTAAAATCGGTGTTTATAATATATAACAGACATCAAAGCTTACAAACAACAAGGCTCTGGCAGGGTATTTGATAAAGTCGTTAAGTTTTATATCAACGTGGCACACTATTACCCAGTAGGAGCGACTTACACTCCATTACCTGAAGAACTGGCAGTTAAAACAGCAATCATCAACATTCAAAACAAAAAAGATAATCAATGCATTTGCTGGGCGTTAAGAATGGCTCTAAGATTATATTCTGACGTCAAACATCAGCTAGCAACTATAACCCAAGTTATAAAATACACAATAAGAGAACGTCAATGTACACATTAGGCTACAGCTTAAGCTTTAAAAACGTGGACTTTCCCACTCCGATTTCACAGATTCCACGCATCGAATAGCAAAACAACTTAGCACTTAACGTATTGGGTTACACTGGAAAAGATGGCATCTATATACTTCACAAAACTAAACACAGGCAAGCCAGTCAATTCACTTTATTTCAATTGAGGTGAAACAGCCCACTTTTGTTGGATTAAAAGTTTCTGTCGGTTTATGGACGACGTCAACAATCACAACGGTAAATCATATTGGTGTTTTAATTGATTGTCTCACTTTCAAACAGAACAAAACTAAACCAACACAGAGAAGATTGCCAAGGAATGGACACAGCACCTTGCAAAGTCGAATTCCCTCTAAAGGGCGAACGTATTCTCAAGTTTGAAAACTACAAAAATAAACAAGACGTCCTCTTTGTCATATATGCTGACTTTGAATCTGTGTTAGAATCGCTTACGCCTGAACAAGTCAATACGCGGCAATTCTTACGCTGTCGTACGATGTAAAAGTGTGTGCGCGAGTCGCGAAACATACTGCAGCCAAGACGCAGCCATTCATTTCGTAAAATCACTATCGTGAGAAGTTCACACAATTAACGAAACATTTGCTGATCCAAAGCTCCTTCAATGGACGCATGAATTACAAAACTCCACGACAAGTCAGATTTCGAGAAAGACTTTTTCAAATTGACGAACTACTCGATATTTGGCAAGACGATGGAAAACGTGAGAGATCGAATCAACGGATACCTGCTGAGAGACCTACAGGGCATCAATCGATTCAATTGATTGATTTCTAAACCACGCTATAAATTGACTACACCGTTTAAAGAGTGCAATCTATTGTTTGTCAAAATGTATTGCATAATAACCCCATTGAATAAGCCCATTTATTGTGACGTAAGCGTGTTTGATTTATCCAAAACGTTAATGTACGATTTCTATTACAATACATTGAAAGTGGGCTTTGGCCCCGATGTTTGTTTTTTTGTATATAGAGACACCGACAGCCTGCTTGTTGAAATTCAAATCGATGACTTACAGGGTTATTTACATCAACAGCACAAGTTATTCGACCTTTCCAATTACCAATGGATATTTACTTCAGACTGTGAAAACAGAAGAAACCCTCAACTTGGTTTTTACGCAACTAAATTTAAAATTTTAAAAACGGTAAAATGATAACACCTTTGCCTATTCCTTAGGAGGTAATTCGGTATCCGCAGGGCAACTTGAAGTTCTTCTCGTGCAAAAGAACGCTTGGGGCCGTTTAGCAGATAATACAACGTTGGCCTCATTTTCAACTTCCGGCCACTGACCCATTTAAATTGACTCGTGCGTTTTTCAAGTTGACGCTCCAAATCAGATCTGTTGCCCTTTTAACAGTGCCGCCTTCTTGCTCACCTGAGTAATATAGGTACCTAACAACTGCATCTGTAGGTAGTTCGATTTCTCTCCTTTTGGGGACAGGAGCAGCCGGTAATTGCTTCACACAGTCCAACTTGACAGCTTCCTCGGGAACTGCATCAATTAATCGGGTCTTTTCTTTGTTTAACGCTTTATAACTTGTGGCAAATGTTCGACCCATCCCATGTTTTGCGTACCGACGTTTAACATTTCCTGAGCGTATTGATGACCAAACAACCTGTCAGCCAAAGTCCTGTTGAACCGTTCGACTATTCCTTGTGACCCATGAACACAGGGTTCGCCTACTTGAATTTCGACCTTGTTTTTGGTCAAGACTTTTTAAAATTTGCCTTTCATTTCTGACCCCGAATCTACCATTATTATTTTAGGCCAAGTCAAAGGTGATCTGTTGTAGATCAGTTTTATAGCTGCTGCGCTTTGCTCGGCTGTTTTACTCGTCAAAGGTTCAGCTTCTTTATACCTGGAACCCACGTCAAAGCGTATTTATAAGTCTTAACCACTTTGTGCCGGGGCACTTTTCAACGTTGATGATGCTGGGCTGGCATGACTATCATATTTTCCGTTTTCAAAATCCTTCAAAAATTCATCATTTCATTTAACGGTCGTTTATAGCCGCACAAAGTAATCTGTAGGCACTACTCTAAGTTGACAGGTGACCTTCATTGACGCCCGAGTATTTCAGCCAGGCCTGCAGCCTTGTAAACAGAGCCCAGATTGTGCGGTGTTATACAACTGTCTTTTGTTCACGCACCTGGCTCAGTGCACTGCTGACCTCTTTTCAATAGGGGCCAGATTAGCGTGCAGCGGTGCTGTGTGGCTCATCGCTGCGGTGGTGGAGGGCTTTTGTCCCCAGTGGTAATCCGCTTGCTCTCAATGCCCCAAACCCTGGTATACAGTTTCAAAATAACGCTGGATTATCACCACTTTTGAGAGTGAAAAATGCCGGTAATGCCCAGCAGCCTGGTCTTTTGTTCGGAGTTCGGTCTTTTGTAACAGGGCCCTGTTTCCTTTGTCTGAGTTCGGAGACCCCGGCCACACATATAAACCATACGGCTCCGATTTCGGAGTCCCCGACTGGTAGTGGTTAACCCTTGGACCTTTTCTGGTGCACTCCCAGGCAAATACAATATGTCCATCTGATGCGCATAATTGGGTTTGACCAATTCCAATTGTAAAGTACTCGGCCTGGACACATACCCGGGGGCAGGTAAATAAATTTGCCAAATGGCTTGCTTTTTTAGCCAGGTTCTTACTGTGGACTTATCGGCACCGGTCTTTTGATATAAATGATCCACAGCGCTTTTGGCACACGCCAATAGCCTTTGGGGCTGTAAAATAATTTTGAAAATTCTCTTTCCACTTTAAGATAAAGTGAAACTTAACTAAACTGATACGTCAATAACCCGACTAAAGCGATTCCGCCGAGAATCCACACCAATTTGCAAATTTTCTGATCTTCCGAAGGCACGTAAATATCTGACAACTTGGGCTCCGGCGGCGAGGGCAACACCTGTTTACCCGTCAATTCAGAATAAGCATGCAACGCTTTGTCCACGTTGACAAATGTAGTTTGACTCGCATGCTCTTGCCTCATGCATTCGATAAGAAACAAATGCACATGATTTTGTTCCCAGGCCTGTTTTGCTTGTGCCAATCGTTCCAGGGCAAGGTCATGTTGTTTACATTCTGTTTACGGTCATGTTGTTCATCAACCTTATTTTTAGATAAACTACTGAATAAAAAGTTGGAGCCCATGAATTGCCAAAGCATTTATTATAGCTCCTCTGACCATCATTAAAGCACTCGCCATTTTAAAATATGTGTTTTAAAATATGGACCAAAAAATCTAAGATATATTAACAGAAATTCAAGCCGATCAAACAAACATCGAAGGAATGCCAGGCGACATGCGAGCCGACATTGATCATCACGTGGACATGCTTTTAGAGATTAGCGACGACGATTAGCAGAAATGGAAGCTGAAACTTTTCGTAAGAGAACTCTAGACTTATTTTTTGCAGCAGGTGTGTCTTTAATCGTGTTGTCATTAATCTTTGTGATGTGGAAGTAAGGAACTTAAAATAAAAAACGTTTATAATGAAATATGTCGAGCCAATACACAAAAAAATTAAATCCCAGCCGCCAGTTGAAAATGCCCTGAGCTATCGAGAGCGAACGACGAGAAATCACCATTACACATAACCCAAGCACAATCACTGCAGGTCACACATTGAACATCAAGTTCCCTGCATTGGGTGTAGACGACTATGTTGTGCCTGGTACCGCAAAACTCGCTTTCGAACTCGAACTTGACGGGGCATTGGATGACAACTGTACCGTTTACAACAACATGGCACATAATTTGGTGTCGGAAATCAACGTCGATTTACAAAATTATCAGTTACCACGATGCTGATATATTCCACAATGTTAAAGACAATTGGCTGCCCCTGACACAGACTAAAAACATGGCTTACTTTGGCTGCGATTTTCCGCAGTCGATGCAAATACATTAGCAGATGATGGTAAAGATAAAGCGATTGCCAATGCTTATAAAAATCTATATGCTGTTCCGTTAGATATGCCTCTATTGACAGATCATGGGCCTTTTTAACTATGGGGTTTTAAAGAATCGTTGACATATCAATTGACATTTAATGACCATGACAAAGTTGTCAAATCGACAGACACGGCTGCAGAGTACGCAATTACGATTTAACTTTGGAATATGAAGCTGTGACCAATCGCGACCTGGCACAAGCTTTGAGAAGTAAACACAATGGCACCGTTTATTATTTGTTTGACCAGATTCATTCCTGAAAAAAACAAGCCATTAATAAATCGGACACTTTGTGGTACATCAACATTGATCAAGAGATTAAAAGTCTGAAAGGTGTTTTGATTCTGTTCAAAGATCCCACCATTAAAAATCCACAGAAATTTTATAATAAGCATGTAATTAAAACCAGCATCACAGTCGAAGGCAAACCTAATCAATTATATTCGCAAGGGCTGTTCGGATATCAGCATTTTTACAATTTTACAAAATTAGCAAATTCTTCGGCGATTTGGACACCGAGTCGGGGCGAGGAATTGTGAAAGATCTAATTTAACCGGCGTTGACCTAGGCAGCTATCTTAAAGACAAATTTGGCCTTGGGCTCGATTTCTGCAGTTCGGATAACAATTCGGCTCATGGGTCAGGCAGGCCTTTTGGTTCTGGTGGTGGCTTATCGATACAAATGGAGCGAAAAGCAGAAACTGTGGGGGCCCTTGTATATGTGCACATTTTTTATAACGGATGCACAGTTGACAGTAGAGGACGGAAAATTTAAGACTTTAATTAAATTTGATTTATTAAAATGAGTATGAGTTAAAATATGTATAAAAATCCGCATTGTGCTTTAATCGTGGGCAAAACTGGCATTGGTAAAACCCAATTGATCTTCGACCTCTTGGAAACTGAGTATCGATTTGCATTTGAAGTGATTGTGATCATATGCCCAACACTAAGTAAAAATAAAACTTATTTAGAACGACTATGGATATTTACCAACAAAAATGTATACCTATGCGATTTAGACCGTGAAAAACTTGAGTTAAACATAGTGCTGGAACTTTACAAAAAAGCGTTTGACGGTGTGAATACTTTGTTCATCATAGACGATTGTGCCGCTGATCAATTTATTGAATATCGTAAAAAGTCTAAAGGCAGCAACACGGCGTTCAATGGCCAGCATTATTTGCATTCGTGCTGGCTATTGACACAGAAATATAAATTCGGTGGTAGAAGACTTATTGCAAAAATAAGGCATGGATCGCATTGTTCCATTGTAAGGATCAAAATTTGTTTGAACAAGCGCTAGATGAAAATAATGTTATACCCGATGAAAAACGGGATCAATTCAAAACAGCATTTGCGAGACGTGAAATTTTCAAAGTTGATTTTAAACACGGAAGTTCCTGTAAGTTATTCACTCCAATAAAAATAAAAAATATAATAGTGTATATTATAAATAAAGATGGGAACGAAAGTCTCTAACCGCTGTCACAAAGAGAAAGATTTGGAATTTTTCAAAGTTTTTCAAATGGCAAATTGTGTACAAGTTGTATTCAATGTAATGATTCAGCAAAAATTTACAATACGCGTTGTAAATGTGAGCATGGCCGGCAAATAGACAAGTGCAGAGATTGCGGTGGATCTTCAATTTGTGAGCATAAGAAACAAAGACACCAATGCATTCAGTGCAATGGATCTTCAATTTGTGAGCATAAGAAACGAATGTAAAATTTGCAGTGATCCAATTAAAATTACGAGTAAATGTATTATTAACTAGAAGAGATAAACATAATCACTGCGGTGGATGACAAATACAGGAAAAAGGTAATCGATGACTTGCAGTGTCGTGTTGCTGGTAGCGACGTTTTGGCTGCTGGTGCTGCTAGCCTTCATCAGGCAACTCACCAGCAGCCGAAACGTCGCTACCAGCAACATGACACCGCGAGTCATTGATTATCTTTTTCCTGTATTTGGATTACTAACTGTCATCAAAATGATAAGAAATATAACTGATTTGACCCAGACCATTTTATTATTATATTATTATTATTATGACGCAGTGATGTAGTCAAGTACTTTTCGAGAACCAAGTTCTCTAACAAATATTTAACTAGTTAGGAGGGAACAAAGCTGAAGTACATCGGCATTTGATGGTACGTGCATAAAGGTAAGATTACAAAGCAACATGATGACTTCAGACCATCACTGTTTGATTAAAATTAACTTTTTAGGACAAAAGTACTCGGAAAGTACTCAGCTGGGTACTTTCCAAGTACTTTTGTCCTTAAATATTAAATTTTACACAACTGGGAGTTATATATAAAGGGTTTGCCCTTACCCAACGTATATTTATAAGCACTGTATGCTCAGTGCTTGCCCGAGAACTTGCGAAAAAACCTCACAAGCTTACTCGGGTGGGACTCGAACCCACGACCTCCTGCTTACTAGTGCAGATGTCTTAACCACTCGACCACCGAGCTTGCCGGGGTCGGCTGGCCGGTCTGAGTCAAATGAAGCAGCGGGTACCGCAAACTATTATCAAGATGTATTTTTGCGTTGGGGAGATGTTAATTATATATAACGGGTTTGCCCTTACCCAACGTATATTTATAAGCACTGTATGCTCAGTGCTTGCCCGAGAACTTGCGAAAAAACCTCACAAGCTTACTCGGGTGGGACTCGAACCCACGACCTCCTGCTTATGCAGATGTCTTAACCACTCGACCACCGAGCTTGCCGGGGTCGGCTGGCCGTTATATATAATTAACATCTCCCCAACGCAAAAATACATCTTGATAATAGTTCGCGGTACCCGCTGCTTCATTTGACTCAGACCGGCCAGCCGACCCCGGCAAGCTCGGTGGTCGAGTGGTTAAGACATCTGCACTAGTAAGCAGGAGGTCGTGGGTTCGAGTCCCACCCGAGTAAGCTTGTGAGGTTTTTTCGCAAGTTCTCGGGCAAGCACTGAGCATACAGTGCTTATAAATATACGTTGGGTAAGGGCAAACCCGTTATATATAATTAACATCTCCCCAACGCAAAAATACATCTTGATAACAACTGGGAGTGTCTGAAGTCTAACATTTATTTTGTAATCTTACCTTTGCACATTTACCATCAAATGCCTGTGCACTCTGGCTTTATTCCCTCTTACCCAGTTCAGTATTTTGCAGAGAACGTTGGTACTCGGAAAGTACTCGACTGCAACACTGTTATGAGGATTGCAAAATTAAGATTAAGAATTTATGATGTTTTTGGAGCAAAAATCTGATATGTGTTTGATAGAACGAATAGACAATGCGGTAGGCCATATGAAATCTAATTGCGTATGATGTTGTTGGAGCTGCAACCTCAAGAAGAAATCAAACAGACCTAAATCAACTGATGAGTAGATATAAATCTAGTTATTATTTGCTTAAAATTTGTTTTAAATTGGTGTAACTTGGCTGAAATAGTCTGGTTGCACCAATTTTTTATTTTGTTATAAATGAATGAGAGCTATGCTAGAATTAATTCAACTAGTTATCCAATTAGTTATTGCAATTAACTTGACGTTCTACACATGGGAATTAAAGTTACCATTTAGTCAATTTAAAAGCTACATAATAAAAACAATTATAATAAAAAACTCATAATAAAAAACTTGTATAATAAAATGGACAATGTCAAAAGCATACTCAGCGCAAAACCAGAATTCGCCGAACCTAAAGCTAACGTCAAAGACCGACTCTGTTCAGTAGTTGCCTCAGGCGAGTCCAAAAATATATATGGGCAAGGAATATTCCGTAAAAGATATCGAATCTTTAAATCCAGCTGAACAGTAAAATTATTCAATTTGTATGAAGTTTGTTTTGGCAAAGAAATCGTAAAAACTTTGGGTAATTCGATTTTGAGCCTGTACGCACGACTTTTGGGAATTGCAACCCCTGTTGAATTTTTGGGATTCAGCGTTGATTTGAAATCGGATGAAGATCTACCAAGGATTTAAATAACGACCCTATAATCAGTCAATTGATGGGGCATCTGCTCAGTGAAATTTGTTATAAATACGGGGCTTACCTATCACCAATTGTAGCCACGTTGATAATGACAAAACATTTGGCTATTAATAAAATATGTCAACAGAAGAACCACCAGGGAGGCTGGCCAAAAGCCAAATGAAGCAACAAATTCAAACTGCGACGAAGAGTAAGAATCCAAAATGAGTCGAACAGGGCAAATGCCTGCCGGAAGATAACAAGAAAATGAAACATCGCATTTGGCAAAAGAACCGACAACAACTGCTCAAACAACCGTAACAACTGTTCAGCCGCACACAGTTCAAGCCACAGCTCCCGTACAAGAAGTTTTAGACATGGAATAATTTAAAACCACTTTATATTAAAACAACTATATATTAAAACAAGTATAATAAATGTAACACAAAATCAATTGACGTAAACGGCATTGCCAATACGGTCATGGTGCTGTTGTTTCAGTAATTTCAGTGGGATATGCCATGCTCAGTAAAAGGCTATTAAAAATTAAACATCTCGATCTAGATAAATTATCCATGGAAGACTCTGTCAAAATAACCGCTATTACCAGTGGCACATTATCTACGCAGGGCTGGCTCGTGGCGGTGTCATACCGGGTAACTTCAATTAAAAATTGATTTATTTATTATAAACCTTATAAACCTTAAAACCAAAAGAAGCTCCCAAAATATCAGACCAAGTCAGCGACATCGTAGAAGAGCTTACTGAAAATCAAGAAGTCCAGACGGAAGGGTTAAACTACCGAGAACGTGCCGCATTGGACAAATCTTTACAGATGTTAAAACGGAACTGATTTGAACAAGGGCAAATTGGACAAGTTGGACGCAAAGATTCAACAAGTCAAAAACGAATTAGAAGAAGTGGCTTCAGAAGGAGACCGTGCAGAAATTTAATGTCAGTTGAGCGATCTACAAGTTGAAAGGCGAGGCCGATTGGAAGCCATAAACAGAAACACCAATCAGATTCAAACACAGATCAATCGCATCAAAGAAACGATCAACGTGATAATGGATGGCAATTTAACGTTACGTGAAAAAATTAGAACTTTGTTTCAGGAACAGGACATGACAATTGTCAGTATTTTAACAGATTTCTCACTTGCTGTGAGTACCATCATAAGCTCAGTGGTAGCCGCTGTCAGGGCTGCTGGTAAACCTAGTCCAAATGTTGAACCGGATCCTAAGCCGACACTGGGTCCAGAACCGACACCTGCACCGGCTCCAAAACCAGGCGTAACCAATTAGATCAAACAGCAATTACAGAACTTGGCCAACGTATTGAAGAAATTAGGCCTGAAAGCACTTGCAGCATTTCCCGGTATAATTGGCAGTGTACTTAGTTGAATATTCAACGTAGTGAGTAAGGCATTCGGATGGGCCGCTGAATATTTGTGGACTTTATTTGTGGGTACCGGTGTTTCAATTTTGACTTATGTGCAGAAAATGTAAATAGATTAATTTGGGGCAAAAAAATATAATTCCGTTTCTCGAAATTGAGGAAGGGAATTTTTTTTATGCCTTTTATTTTTTGGTTAATACTTTAAGTTAATACCTTATACATGTACAACATAACGCCAAGTCCAGCGATGGCAATCATTCCTACCGTTAATGACAATTTTTCCTCATTGTGAACGTCTAATGGCTTAGGCGTCGTGGGTGGTAAGTTTACTTTAGATACAGGCTTAGGTTCTGGTTCTAGAACTTCTGGTTCTTCTGGAACAACACTTGGATTTATTTAAACTTGGAACATAACCCGTCTGCATGCCAGGCGTTGCAATCTGAAGATTGTTGTTGTAGCCTTCAAACGTTCCTATATGTAGATCCATGTCTGAGGGCTCCAAATATAAACCCAGCGCAACCACAAAATTCAACAGCGTTTTTGCATATTGCAACAATATCTTGAAATTGATTGATTGACTGACTGTTCATGGTCAGGCTCCGAGTTTATCAAAGATTCCACGATCGTTTTCGTCACCTAAAAATCCTTCTCGAATGAATTCCAAGGCAATTTGGCAGGCTTCCTGATAGATGTCGTTTTTTTCTCGAGTGAAAAGCATCAAATAAATTAGCGTGTTTTTCTTTCTCTTTATTTAATGCTTCAGCTAAATGTTGATTTCTAAACATATCTATTTGTTCTTTGAGGTCATTTATTTTTTCGTCAATAGTGTCGTTAAATTCTTCTAAATTCCCCGCTTCATAAGCTCAAATATAATCTCTTATTATGTCATAAAGCAAAACCAGAGTGTCTGCCTCTATAATTCTGACAACGGCACTGTTAGTTCAAGTACTTCTGTTTTACTTTTAATAACATTTTGACTAGTATATTCAATATTTGCTGGACTTGGTGCTGGTGGGTTGGGTGCTATGCGCCTGCGTCCTTCTTTCTGCAGGACTTCTTTGATTTAAGTTTGCCATTCGATTTTAGTGGATTTTGTAATATCACGGTTACGTGGGGGGTGTTGCCACCTTGACGTAGTGGGTCCGCTCAACTTTTAAATTGAGGACAGGAAACTGCTAAGTGACCACAGATTAATCAAAGAATAATATATGTATTCAGTACAACATGATGTTCCGTGATTGCATTTCAGATTAGATTTAATTATTCAATCCAACAATTATGAGACAGCATAGGCTACACTATAATATAAACATGGAGGAAGATCTAAAGTGTGAGTATGACAATAACCAGAAGTGTATTTGTTTATGAAGATGAGACTCCTCCAGAGTTGAGAATATAAAGTTAGGTTTCAAGGTGATTGTAAATTAAAATTTACTAAATTCCCAAGGGCATTATACGTTAACTTTTAATGAATTCCCAAGGGCATTGTGCGGACCCGCCTCTCTCCTCTGAGTAAATTATCGATGGCATTTTTTTAATTCAAACGTCTGCTTGCTTTGGGTCAAATAAACAGAATGAATGTGCTTGCATATCTATTTTATAATATAGCGGTTTTGAATTTATTGACAGTATCAGAATAGTGTTTCTCTGAGATTTCAAACAGGTATTTTACTTTTTGTCTTCCATTTCTTTTGTCATGTCTTGATAATAAGACTGCCACCAACGCCCCAAGTGGTTTGCCCCTAGAGATTTTACCTGCTAAAATTTGGTTTGATTTGTTTTCAACGAGACCCGCTTGTTCAGTAGTCAATTGAATGTCTAGTTGTTTGAATATTTTGTTTGTCTTAGATTCTGGCTTTTTGTAAACAAAATGCTGATTGTATTTCCCCCTACGTTTTCTACTTCAAAATCTGAATAAGGGGACAACCTTCTAGAACAATCGTGGCAATTCACAAATCCATCTTCTATTCTTTTATCAATGTGTTGCCATTCTTCTTTTATTTTCACCTATGCTCCTGGTGGAGGTTTCATGTCAAGTAATTCATAAATCTCCCCATCAAATGGCAAGTAATAACCATCCATGTTTATAATTACTTATTTGTTGAAGAGCATAAAAAAATCAGCTTATTCTGCCACGTCCATTAAATGTGCCTACGCAGCATAAACGTCTGGAGGCATAGGTCGCGCTTGTGGAGTCGCGGTTATTTCTACGTCAACATCCAAATCAAATTCAAAGTCGAGATTGGGTTCGTCTGGTGTTCTAAATCTCAGTCTTTTGTAGCAACCATAAACAGTACTTTCGTCTATGACAAATATTGAAAATTGATTCACCATTTAGATCTTCACAGTTGATGCAATATCTACAGTTGTTACAGTTATTACATTCAATGCAATTATGAGAAATGCTACAACAACTGTCAAAATCGATGCAATCTTTACAATTTTCACAAGTGTCGCATTTTTTGCAAGCGACACAATTTTCGCAAGTTTTGCATTTGTCACAAGATTTACAATACTAACATTTCTTACGGTCGTTACATTGATCAATGTGAATAGAATCTAAACATTGTCTAGAATCACAAGCATCTATCAGATTAATGGATGAATTGTGTTTTTGCAAAAGTACCAATTGACGTTGGTTTTTCGGTTTGGCATCTGTGTTTTAATATATAGTTAGAAAATTTTATTTTTTCTCAAAGCCTGGGATATTTTCGCTCACTTGGATTATGCGTACAAGCTCTGGGCTCGTAAAATCCAAACGGTAAGATAGAAGTAATGATGGGTAATGGTATATTATGTTGCGTTGCTCAGTAAGACTGTAAAAATGTTTCTTTTAATTTGATTAAAACCCGATTAATGGCCTCGGTCGTGGTCAGATTGCCTTGGAGTAAAATATACATGCTCCGTCAAATTCGTGTATAAAAGTCATTAACCTTTTAGCGCGGATTGGACTTCTCATGCTGTGAGTGTACAGCTGGTCTTCACACTTGATGAACTCAAGTGTGAATGTCTGTTGAACTGTATTCTTTTGCAAGTTATTATCTTGGATTTTGATGAACTTAAGTCACCAAGTTTCTCGATGAAGGATTGTCTTCATAGGTGTGTTTTGAGGATGACTTAATCATTACTGGAATGATTGGGAAGGAATCAAGGTCCTTCCTTGAAGACAGTGATGCACGTCCTGAATTACCTTGTCAAGGACAGCTGCATTTTTTGTTTGTTTCTGTCTCTCTGTCAAAGATGTCTGATCCTCTTGTGTTTTATTCTCCTCCCCCCAAAGTTGCAGACAACTGAAGGCCAGTTAGCCACATGGTCAAAGGTGCCCAACTGTGTTTGATCATGTTAAATTGACTGTCACCTGGAGCATATGTAGCGATGCAGATAGTCCAGACAGAGGCCACAGTCTTTCTATCATCATGACAACTTTCAAGCTGCCTTTTTGCTAGTCAGGGCCATTGTCAGACATTTGGGGATCAGTTAATTTGTTATGTGGACTCACCCATGGAAGAATAAGGTGTTTGGTTCCTGAAACAATTGCTGGCGTGACGATATGGGGCTGCGTTGATGATGGCACAGAAAGGTGCAGACCAAACTGTAATGTGGAACCGGATTTACAGCTCCTCTAGGTGGTGGTTAACGTTCACAGATACAGACAGTAACGAAGACGATGCAGACTAACAAATGTTGATAAATGATGGCAAAATATGTACATTCGAAGATGATGAAAACGGATGCACTTGGTGAAATGTTAACACAAAGAAATGATATTGTAAAGACAACCAAAACATGGCAAATCGTCATGTGTGCTTGTGTTCGTTGGAGTTTTGCTTCCTTCAGAATGCACTTTACCCTTTGGCATCAAAAGTATGGTGAGCGCACAAGACAAAAATTATGTGTCCCTTCTCTGATAAGTGGAAGCATATCGGTATGATGGTTGTAGGTTGTAGTCTTGTAGACAAATTTACAGTGAGAGGACCAGTTCTTGGATATTTGTAATGCACGTGGCATAATTCATCTTCACAGTACTTCAATGGCAGTTTGGGAAGGGGATCTTCGTGAGTGTTTTAGCTGCTTTCCGCATTTTCTGTTGATCTTGGAGGGCTAGTTGACTGTGATCTCTTTGGAGTGGGCTTCACAGACTATTCTCAAGGAAGTATGTGTCCACTTGGGATAACTAGTGGCAAAGTTGTGGTCTGGGTAGTGTATATTGTCATGCTGCAGGAAAAACTTTTGAAGGCCGTTCGTCTATCCATGCAGGGGTCACCTCCTACAAATAATTTATTCTTGTCTTCCACTGACCAACTAGACACTTCACTCTCAAAGACCCCTGTGGTTGCTGCTGATGTCATTTTTCTTGACTCCAACCCTCACATCGATGACGGACTGATATCTGATGAGTACAAATCAGCCTTCTTAGTGTACTCATGATGATTTTGTTTTTCTTGACCTCGGTTACTTTCTTCATGACTTCTATCTGTAACTGATATGCTGTTAATCCAGCAGATGACTATGTCTCCGACCACTGCTTGGGAGAAGCGAGGCCATGATCCTTTAGAATGTCGACAACAGTGGGCACTTGCGATGGATAATTTTCAAAGAATTCTCTGTCCTCCTTTTCTCCGTAGTTCCCTTCAAGCGGGAATGAGGAAGTCATCGAAAAGTACTAGTACTCATGGCAGTCCGGAAACTAATCTATGTTCAGATGACAATTTTTGGTGTGAAGAGAAGACCATCATCCGACCTGTAACAGTTGAGGAACTTCTTCAGAAATGGAAGAAGTTCCATTCGGACATTCTTCTGTCCCACAATCCAAAAACGAAAGATGTCATCCCATTCAGAGCAATAGCAATGAGGATTTTGAGTGTATTATGTTTTATTATCTGACCAAATGCTAATTCTGCACACTCCAACGTACATCTCAGGAGCTTGAATTGCTTTCCCAGTTTATCAAGAATAGTCTCCAAAACTTTTTTTGACCAATGAATCAATGGCCTGAGCTCATGGGTGAGAAGCTTCATCCAAATGTTAAATATTGCTGAGGCTGTACCATTAGAAATGCCAAACAGGCCAGCGAGAAAAGACATTGTTGGATCTAACATAAGTTTCAACAACACTGAAATTCATGCCTTAATTAAGCTTAATTGCTTAGGTCGTCCTGGTGCCTTTATCTGCTGGGCATCAACTGTTTTTTTATCACCATACAGTACCTCATTGGTTGAACCTTCGGTTCAAGGTATTAGAAAACAGGTTCCAGTTTTTCAACACCCTCAATGCCGGTAAAGTTACTTACTGAATTGTTATTTTTCAAGATGACACCTAAGATGTCAAATTCCTGTTCTCTGCCACTCTGCTGCTCATTGCACCCTGCACAGTTTGTGCAATAGTCATGATCCAACAAGGCAGTTCCTTCATATTGAAGAGAATCACCTGAACAGGCATCCCGCTGACCGGCATCAGAGACCACATTGAGGCCAGGAAGTTCAAGATTAGATCTCATCAATGCAGCGCAACCTGCATCTAATACTGGTGTCCAGCAATCATCTCCTATGGCCAACCAAAGTGTTCTTGTGAGTTGAACAGGAGCAACTGGAACACATGCAGAACTGGAATGAGAGCTTTCTCGAGGCAATGAAATACTTCATCTTCAAGATGGCTCCACAAACAGGTGCTCCCACCACTGCACTCCAGAACCAGCTGTCCCCTGGCCTTTTCTGCAGCTTTACACCTGCTGTTGATCCACTTCCAGTTGCCAGCACAGTGGCACCTGAGCACACCTGTAGTGCCCTCAGCCACTAGCACACCCAATCCTCAAGCTCCAGCACACCTGTTGTGCCCTCAGCCACTAGCACACCCAATCCTCAAGCTCCAGCGGTCACCACACCTTCAGCCCCCAACACACCCATCTCTCCAACAGTCGAAACACATGCTTCTCCAGCGGTCAGCACACCCATACCTCTAGCTGTCAACAAACCTGTTCCTCCAATTGTCAACTCATCTGTGCCTTTAGTTAGCAGCACACCCTTAACTCCCAGCGTCAGCTCAACCGAACCTGCGGTCATCACAACACCTGTGCTTCTAGTCAGCAGAACAAGTTTACGTCCCACCGTCAGCACACTCAAACCTCCCGTTCCCTCTACATCTGTTCCTCCAACCCAGAGTAGTGCCATCACACTTTGTGTTGTCACTGGACCTGAACCTGGCACTTATCTGCATGAAGGTAATGAAAAAATGTTGCGCCCAGTGTCTGAGTACTAGGCAATGCTGAGAGATGTACAAAGAAAATGCCAGGCTGACGATGAAGACCGTGGTCGTGTGTTCTGTCTTAATCTCTTAACGTGAGAGATCCCCAGAGACGGATTGGCAGGGAAAATATAACAGGAAACTCACGGGATAGTAACAATAAGAAATGCAAAATCCCAAGAGTATAAGGACAACTGTAAATGAAGATGCTAGGAATCTGTGAACACTTCACTACTATTAATCTTTCCAAAACTTATCATCATGCAATAGTACATGAAGATAATCACAGTTAGTGATTTATTTCTAAGGGAATCTATATAAATGTATCTTACAATGTTGTGCCAGTACCTCGGCCAGTAGAAGGGGATTAAAAGCTACTGACCAAAAAGGGGCTTGGCTGTAGGGAAACCGGACAGCAATAGATGGCTGTGCCTTAGACGAAACCTCACAGATTAAAGCCCTTCCAGCCTCCTGCAGGATGCCCTGTGAAGTCCTCCCAAACCAGGCCTTTTAGCTGATGTACTTCCACTTCAGCCAATATGTGAACAACAGCACATACCTCTGACCAATGCTGAAGCAATCCCTACTGCCTGAGTGGCCAGTCATGTAAGCCACCAGCATCCTGGTTCTCTGGGGGTTGGCATCGCTGACTTTCCAGATCCTGGCTACCTCCCACTCTCGGACCTGTCGATGGCCACCTCAATCTTTTCAAGGGTCTTTGTACCACACAGTCTCACTGGTGGCTGGTGGAAGTCTAAAATCCATTCTCAGTTCACTAATAGAGGACATTCTATCTGAATATGCAGGAGGTTTAGTGTCTCCAAATCGTAGCGTCTCCTGTGGAAAACTCTCTCACTGTGTAGCTCAGAAACAGCAGTTATCTTAGCCATGCTCTGCTGACAGTTCGGACTATACCATGATGCTTCGGGGAGGATTATGTGATTGCAACATTTTTGCATTAACAAAATCCTTTTTCTTTGATAAAATATAACGTCAAACGGATCTACTTTTTTATACTTTATACATGTACCTTACTCTTATTTTCCTCAATTCAGATTTCAATGCATTTTGTAAATTTTCGGCTGATGTATTTTTGCTTAGTATTCAGACTCCTTCAACATATGTACACACGGCACACAAAAAAAATTGGTGCCTGTTAATGGATATATTTAAAATGAAACAAATGTTTAAATAATGGTTGGCCAACCATTCTTTAAAATGAGCAAAATTTCTGTTCTCTTGAAAACAACAGCTGTCTGGGTGGAAATATTGTACAGGCTCACCAAGGTTGCTTTTTGTTTTTTTCGAAGTAAGATATGCAAGGATTATTTGGCAATCTCATTTTTGTGATTTTAGAAGTAGTGCAACCTACCTTTAACCACTACCAGCCGGGGAGTCCGAAATCGGAGCCGTATGGTTTATATGTGTGGCCGGGGTCTCCGAACTCGGACAAAGGAAACAGGGCCCTGTTACAAAAGACCGTACTCCGAACAAAAGACCAGGCTGCTGGGCATTACCGGCATTTTTCACTCTCAAAATTGATGATAATCCAGCGTTATTTTGAAACCGTATACCAGGGTTTGGGGTATTTAGAGCAAGCGGATTACCACCGGGGACAAAAGCTCTCCACCACCGCAGCCATGAGCCACACAGCACCGCTGCATGCTAATCTGGCCCCTATTGAAAAGAGGTCAGCAGTGCACTGAGCCAGGTTCGTGAACAAAAGACAGTTGTGTAACACCGCACAATCTGGGCTCTGTTTACAAGGCTGCAGGCCTGGCTGAAATATTCGGGCGTCAATGAAGGTCACCTGTCAACTTAGAGTAGTGCCTGAAGATTACTTCGTATGGCTATAAACGACTGTTAAATGGAATGATGAATTGTTGAAGGATTTTGAAAACGGAAAAAATGATAGTCATGCCGGCCCAGCATCCTCAACGTTGAAAAATGCCCCGGCACGAAGTGGTTAACTTACAAACTGTTGAAAGCTGTGTGTAGTAGTTGATGTAAGGTTGGAATGAAAACTTGTTTTTTATTGAAATTATCCCTAAGGTGAAATCAAGAAGAAAAAGAAGGAACAGAAGGAAGAAGAGGTTAAAAAGGATGGTAAAAAGGAAAACAAGAAAGGCAAGAAAGAGGTAAGAACACTGTAAACCTGTAAGAAAAAAATCACCTGTACCAACTCCAACTCAAGTGGCAATCCACATACACATACAGCCTGCATTCTTTAAAAAAATGCTGTTTCATTTCCCATTATCACATCAGTAATTCACTTTGGAACACCTATTGCAGGGTATGATTCCTACAAATTTATTCAGATTTCAGGATTGTGATTGAAAAATGTCTAGATTTTATAATCACAGCCCGTAATGTGGACAAACTAGGTGTGTGTGTATTGGGTCATATATATTTATCTCTGAGCAAACTTCACCCTGGTGGTAAATGTGACACAGAGGCACTACATTATTCCATGTTCCACAAGCGTGAGCGTGATAATGAATTTCTTCTCAAGCAAACTTGGCACGCAGTAAAGATGTTTACAGGGACCTATGTGTGCAAATGCACATTCTTTGCATTCACAGTAATTTTTCAGATGTGCTTTTTATTTCTAGTTTCAAAATAATGCAATGCATTTGGATGAAGGGGAGACGATGGGCTTTGCAAATTTACAGCTAACACTGATTATTTATTCCATAATAAACCAAACGAACCAACCTGGCAAACTGCTCAGACAAAAGTGACCAGCACACACATTGGTTCTGCCTTTGAAGCTGTAACCAAATAGCTGGGTCATAACTCCAGCGCCTGTGTGGTCAGCAGGGGAATTTACTCCAGCAACCCAGCCTAGCAGCAATAAACTATTTGAAGCCCCAATGGGCCTAAAATGAATTATTGCCGCATATGTCAGACACAAAATGAATGAAATCTTACACCAGCACAAGTTTAATTCTTTTGTTATCGTATGGCCAGAGCAGTTTTAATTCCAGATCGATAACCAACAGCATTTTATGCAAGTGATAGTTTAGCATATCCACTGTCAAAGCGTAAACTGCGAGACAACATTGTAAATAAGCTAAACTAAGCAAGTCCCGGTCGAAGCGTAATCCGCGAACGGTAACTGGCTGCACTTATCAAGTCCCCGGTCGAAACGTAGGCCGTGAGACAACAGTATAAGACAATTTGAACGTAGCCAGTCTCCCAGGCTGGTGCCTCCCCCCAAGGAGAGGATAATGCCACACGGGAGGTCCAATGGATGAACAAGTCGCCAACCACCCAGACAAGGGGCTTGTTGTCGATCGGCGGATTTGCTCATGGAAGTAAAACAAATTAAATAACTATCAATACTTAAGGGAAAGTGAGCGTATGGTTGGAATCACAGTTGTTTTGGGCGTGGGGTAACATAACCCCAATGTACAAAGCAGGCACAAATTTGAAAGCTCATGGGGAGAAGGTCACTGCTAATACGAATGTAGCAGTGGTAAACGCCTGACTGCCAACAACCCATCAGTTGGATCTCATCGTCAGGAATTCCCGCCATTGCGGCTGCTGTGGCCGCACCAATCCGGAAGGAAAGAGAAGTATATCGGGTATCATGAATGCCAATGAAGCCAAGGGCCCGCCATAAAACAGCAGTGAATTGAGAACGTGTAACTGGAGAACCATCAAAATGGGACAGGAAATTGCTGAAATGCTGAGGACACCTGCTGAGGAACTGTGTAGTGGCCTGAACAGGGCACAGGGAGAGTTCGCCCTCAGAAACAGCAGGTATTGAAATTACACAACCCTGACCGTACTGGTCGGTCTTGGAGAAACGAATGTTTAGATTAACCACACAGAAGAGGTACGACGAAGGGTAACATCAGAACGACGTAAAGGTGAAATTCCAGATTGAATGGACACGGAGAGTTCACCGACGTGCAGAAATCCAAAAAACAGGAAAGCCACTCAAAACAGTAGGGCTTCATACTGATTGGTACAAACGGAGTGCAAAGCAGGAATAATACGCCGCAGTAAAACAATCGTAATAGGGCGGCATTGATCGCGCCAACCGTACCAGCGGTGGCAACCATCTAACATTCCTTTCACAATGAAATGTTGAGTTATGTCATGGGAACCCTGCAAGCAGAGTGTAGACACAATCCCTGAGACATACGATGCAACAGTAGCCGGAGCGTACCCATTAATGGACAAAAATGCAATAAAGTGCACGAGCTGCTGCAGTGTGGGACTAGAGGATGTATTAAGAAAACCGTGGCAGGAAATAAACCAACAGAAAACTTGCCAAGCACATTGGTAAACTGAATGGGTACGCGGGGCAACTGAGTCCATCAAAAGACTGTGAACCTCTACATTAAGTTGTTCCAAAGGTCTGCAGGCAAGGGTGTCATAACGGGGGCGGCCTCGGGCGCCAGCCGCCAGAAACGATCCATCTGAAAACAAGATAGAGCATCAGCGATGCCATTATCGAGACCAGGTACATGGCATGCCTTAAAGTGGATATTCAACCTCAAACAAAGCACTGCAAACATGCGAACCAATTTCATAATTCTGGGACACCTTGATGTTTGGCTACTAATAATCACCACCACAGCCTCATTATCACACCAAAATATGACACGCTGGTTTTGCAAGACCGGGCCCCATAAGCGTAACGCGAGGGTGATTGGGAAAAGTTCGAGAAAAGCAATGGATAAATTCAAGGAGCGCCATTTTAGTGGCCACATGCCTTGCGTCCAACTCCTATTAAAGAAAGCTCCGAAACCGAACTGCTGGGATGCGTCCATATACAAGTGCAAGTTGCCGCTAGAATACCATACCTCCTGAGGGAAAATAACCGAACCATTGAAATGGATCAAAAATTCCCGCCAAGCCAGCATGTCGGCCTGCGCACCGGATGAAATACGGATACAATGATGTGGTTTCTGAATGCCGCTTGTGAGATGGAAGAGACGACGCAAGAAGGCCCGGCCCGGCCGTATTGCCCAACAAAATTTAGGCTACCCAGTAATGATTGAAGCTCTCGTAGGGTGACTTTACACTTGGACAAAGTGCAATCTAACTTCGCCGGAATTGCAAGGACCTTGGCCGTAGGAACCGGAATCTGCTGGGCAACTGTATCAATCGTTAAGCCCAGGAAATATAAGCTTGTCACTGGCCCCACGGTTTTGTCACCGGCCAAAGGAACACCAAAGTCCCGGCAAACTACTGTGAAAGAAATAAGCGCATGTGCACACTCGTTGGATTGCCCTTCGCCCACAAAGAGAAAATCATCCAAATAATGGAGAATGTGCGGAGTAGCTGCAACCTTACGAGTGCAGTATTCGAGAAAGGTGCTAAATCGTTGGAACATGGCACAAGAAATGGAGCAACCCATGGGCATACACTTGTCATAATAAAATGAACCGTCGAACAAAAAACCCAGTAAATCATAATCATCAGGATGAACAGGGAGTAAACGAAAAGCCAATTTTATATCTGACTTGGCCAGAAGGGCTCTGGGGCCCAAACTAGAATCCAATTCAACAGCATCATCAAAAGTCGTATAAGACACCGCAGCCCTGGCTGGGTCGATGTGATCATTAATTGAATCAGCCAAAGGAGACGAAAGGTTATGAATTAAACGGAACTCACCAGGGGTTTGTTTTGGCACTAAACCTATTGGAGAACAACGAAAATTGGGAAATGGGGGACTGGGGAACGGGCCAGCAATCCTACCCAAATGTAACTCACGGTCAAGTTTGCATTTCAATACCTCTCTATTTTGTCGAGCAGAGATCAAATTACGGGCAGAAGTGCTTACCCGAAGACCCTTATACCCTATACGGAAACCTGACGTAAAACCCTCTAACAGCACTGAGCGTCATGCCTGTCACCATATGATGCCAAAAAGGGGCGCAGTTTATTTATTCTTACCGGCGTTGGGAGGTGTGGTTGGACTGAGTGCTCCCTGCACTGAGCGAGGGCTGCCACGGCAAGAGGCAGCAGAATGGCCGACGGACAAGCAGGTTGCACATTTGTGGGCAAAATGACAGGCGGATCTGAAGCAGTGGCCGTGGTTGAAATCAAAACAGATTCCAGGAGTGTGCTCGTGCTGGGCGGTGTGGCTTGACCCAATGTTGGTGTGACCGATTGCCCGTTGGTTGGAATAGGGACGAAAAATGGCGTGTTGGACGGGCGCACCGATCAACGTTAGCCATAGTTCAGCGTCAATACTGGCCCATGACCGAGACAGCATGTGTGCTTGGCGCAACCTTAATTGAATATCATAATCACGCCACCCATAACCTACTTGCCGAAAAGCAGCCGAACGGACAATGTCGGCATATTTTAGCAGCTGCCTTGCCTGAGTAGGGTGCCACATCAAATAGATGGATGCAAAAATTAGAAAAGTCGAGGTCCACAGTTCAATTGAGGTGATCCGAGGGGGTTGATTGTAGGAACGAATTTGCCATGCTGGGGAATCGCGCGACCCAATAGTAAATAGTAAAAGAGGGCCGCAAAAGAGGCGCAAAATCTACAAATTCCCCATTCCAAATTTTGTCCCGAAGGTGTTGAGAAACCCCAGACCCAAGATCATCACCAACACTTGTTAGGGGCATGACATCGCCACCCCCTATGCCCGACGAAGTGGTAACGGACATAATCGAATGAACAATAGGGGAGACGCAACTGAAATGGCCGGGCCATCAGGGGCAGATGCAATAGAAACTACTGGTCTAGATGCCAGCTCTGACGGTATAGAAAAAGAGTCACCCAATGACACAGCAGTCGTCTGTGCGACAGGAGCTGAGGATTCACATCAGCCGGCGCGATGCGGTCTGAACGAGGCCTCCCCCTTGGTCTCGACCCCCCAGCACCGGCAGTATGCCACTTTGTTCTTGCTGCCCGTGGCATCGTCTTCCCAAATAACTGGAAGGGGCTGGACTAAACGCAGTATACTTCCCCAAAGTTGCAAATGAATATAGAAGATGACTAACCTACAAAGGATACCTTGCAAATTTACAATTAACACTGATTATTATTCCATAATAAACCAAACAAACCGACCTGGCAAACTGCTTAGACAAAAATGACCAGCACACACACTGGTTCTATCTATGAAGCTGTAACCAAACAGCTGGGTCATAACTTCAGCACCTGTGTGGTCAGCGGGGAAATTTACTCCAGCAACCCAGCCTAGCAGCAATAAACTATTTGCAGCCCCAATGGGCCTAAAATAAATTAAAATAGCACATTATGCGGGGTTCAATGTAAGCGTGCAATACAGTTATGTATCACACTGTTTGTTACCATGGATCAACCCATCAGAATGGAGAAAATTCAAGTTTGTTTCAAGACAATATTCCAAGTTGCACTCAAGCTCATGTGATAAATAAGAGTACATGCAGCCCGATGATTGTTCACGCCAGTGGGTGACTGCACACACTGTCACCACTCCATGATAAGCCAGTCATTTTAAACAACTGTTAAACCCCCTTGTTATTAAGCGAGGCACTCGACATGGTGTGCAAACTGTTCATCAGTGGTGAATTTGTGTGAACACAAATTATTTAAAAACTTCTCTCTCATTCTTGTGCCTATTTCAGCCAAACTTAGCAGTGGTCACCTCATGCTCAGTACATGTCAGTTCAAGCACGCCTATCAAAAGTCTATTTTTGGCTAATCCATGCTTTTTGAAGCCCACTGGCTCTACTTATGTATTTATTCCCATTAACCACTTCGGACATGACTATCATTTTTTCCGTTTTCAAAATCCTTCAACAATTCATCATTCCATTTAACAGTCGTTTATAGCCGCACGGAGTAATCTTCAGGCACTACTCTAAGTTGACAGGTGACCTTCATTGACACCCGAATATTTCAGCCAGACCTGCAGCCTTGTAAACAGAGCCCAGATTGTTCGGTGTTATACAGCTGTCTTTTGTTCACGAACCTGGCTCAGTGCACTGCTGACCTCTTTTCAATAGGGGCCAGATTAGCATGCAGCGGTGCTGTGTGGCTCATCGCTGCGGTGGTGGAGAGCTTTTGTCCCCGGTGGTAATCCGCTTGCTCTAAATACCCCAAACCCTGGTATACGGTTTCAAAATAATGCTGGATTATCACCACTTTTGAGAGTGAAAAATGCCGGTCATGCCCAGCAGCCTGGTCTTTTGTTCGGAGTACGGTCTTTTGTTACAGGGCCCTGTTTCCTTTGTCCGAGTTCGGAGACCCCGGCCACACATATAAACCATACGGCTCCGATCCCGGAGTCCCCGGCTGGTAGTGGTTAAAAATAAGTTGAAAATTTACATTTTCCCAAATGATTTGTGCATCAGTTTTGCCTTGTTATATGAAACATTCCTCTAGCCTCATGGTATGCACCTCACAGGCAGGACTAAAATTTATAAATATATATGGGAATAGGCAGTACCGGCTGGGCAGTGTGACACAGGACTTAGCTCCAGTCTTGAAAGAGCAATCACTTGAAAGTCAGCAACTTAAGAATTAGCATCATGTCTCTAATGTTTCATTTTGTTGTTAATGAGCACATGTTGTTGAGCACAAGGTATCAGATTGTGGCTTTTCTCAACGACAAACAAGCTTTCTGAACCTCTATCGTCAGCCTTGAAATATTGGTCTGGCCGAGAAGCTTTTCTCAGGGCGCTTGACCACCAACAACAGCAGCAAAAGGTGATAGTGATTAAAACAATAACAATCACATGGTGGTCAGAAACGGAGCACTGCTTCACTTTGGCTCTCCAATCAAGCAAGAATTGTTGCTGTTCATTGCTACAAAGATACTTTCTCAGGTGGTAGAGTATAGTTTATAGCCACCACTGGGTCAGTTTTTGGTACTTGTCACTTAAGATCTTGTGACTTTAGTGTTCTAAACGTTTGGATTTTGTTAATGTTCTTGAACATTCATTGTTCACTGTGTATTATTAGAAACCTGAGGCTCTGGCCATCTGCATCCTTCAGAACATCTTGATACCAATGTGCACTGAGTGACAATTCGCAGGGTTACTCCGCATTGCATTTGTATGTAACTTTCCGTGGATGGTGCGCTTGGGCAGCCATCTCCAGATTGTACTTATGCTAACCAGAAAAATTGTAGAATTAGGGCAGGAACAAGGAGAAAGTGGAGCAAGGAAGAAAAATCGGGTAGTGATGGAGTGTAATTTAAGTAGAAGGCCGGAATGTGTTGGAAATAGGAGGCGCATCTTTGAGCTGTGGCAGGAAAGGGGTCTTCAGGAATTTACTGAACAGTGTCTGGCAGATCTGGTCAGAAAAATCAGTGGTTGACAGCTTTAGAAATTGAGGAAATCAAGAGGGACATTGCTCAGGTTAAGGATTGACCAGGAGGTATAGAGAATGGTCATTATCATTCTGCACATGACCATCAGGAGGGTCGTATTGACCTCCAGATACTCCCGTCAAGAGCAAGGGACCAGCACTCCTTGGGAGACTGCTGCACAGCGTCAGCAACCTGCTTATGCCAAGTGAGACAGGGACACCCTCAGAAAATTGGATGTGCCATGGGCTCTACAGCATTACCCTCCATAAATTTGAAAACAAAATACTCCATAGAGCACACGACATCCTCACATGGTGGCGATACAGAGATGACATCCTAGTCATCTACAACGGAAATGTCAACCCATTCCAAAACACTGAATATACTGCTCTCCCTACTTGCCGAACAAACCGAAACTGGATAAAATGGCTGCTCTAATTCCCTACTATTACACAGGCGTGTGCCCACTCTTGGCCCACAAATTTAAATCATGAATCACATGCGAGTTCATACGATTCCGCTTCCGGAATCACCCATTTTGCAACTGATGAGTCCCATACGAAGAGGACTTGAAAAACAGTCCTCTACTTGCACCACCAGTCAACCGACAAGTAAACCAAATGATTGGTCTCATTCTTATTTCCACCCATAATCAAAATTTTCGGACATAAAAACATGAGAGTTTACAAACTCCCAACAAGGAGTTATTGCAAGTCACCAGAGATGAAGTGTCACTGAATAGGAAAGTACGATCATCTTTTCACACTCATCAGCGTGACAGCCTGTATAAACGTTGAGAAGAGAGGTCTTTATGGATATGTCTCGGGCGCAGAATGGATTGATAAGGATGGCTATTATAGGCTGTGGGAAGGGAAGTGGACGCCAGTGTTTATAAGAGGGAAGGGAAGGGGGAAAAGGCATAGAGATGTTAGCTAGGGTGATCCACTAGGAGTTGTGCCAGAAATCTCATGTCGAGGTCAAGGACAAGTGGTGGGAGCACATTCCTGACAAAGTTCTGGAAAGGGAGGAGGTAAAATTCTCTGGGACTTCAACATTCAGACTTACCCTGTTGTAGAACATGGGTGGCCGAATAGTGGTGTTCTAGATAAGGAAGCAGAGCTGGGCCCTATGATACAAGGGTTATAAGTAAGGAGGTGGGCAAGGTCCTAAAGTACTGGCAATTGGCAAGGGAACTTTGAAGATGTGGAAAGTCAAGGCGAAGGTCGTTCAGGTCATTGGGGGGACACTGGGTATCATTCCCAGGTCCCTGGAAAAACATCTTCAAGTGATCGGCACGAATGTGAAGGTAATATTGTCTCAGAGGGTGGCTCTCTATGATACAGCTTGAATTCTACACAAGATGCCCAAGATCTGAGGCTGCAGGATGCAGCTTGTCTTGAGTTGTTCCAATGGATGAGGAAAATATCTGTCTTGCTGTGCATAATCAAATAATAATAATAGCAGAGCATTCATAAGGTGCAGAGTATCTCAGTATGTGTAATAAGCCTTTTGTGAGTTAAATGTGAACAAGATGTTCTATGTCTGTCTGCAACAGAGTGTTGGGCTTTTCTACATTCCTAAACCTATGCTAAAAATGAATACTGCCTTCATGCATGCAGTACAGATGTATATAGTAAAATTCTAGCTTATGTACCTGCAAGATTTCAACCCAATGGGACATGTACCTCAAAAGATATGGTGTTTAGAAGTTGCACCTTTAATATCATGTGACTTGTCACCTGATGATGTCATCATCACATGATGTCTGTTTTTTCAGTAACTCTTCCCTTTCTATCTGTCTGCAGGTTTCAACCCAAAGGGACATATAATTCAGAAGATAAAGAGAATTAAAGTTTGCACCTTTATTGCCATGTCACATGACACGTGATGACGTCACACTGACAATTTTTATCTGAGACCCTCTATGGCATATGGACTTAATATGCACCTATAATAGTTGATAAGTGCTGAAGATCATGGCAGTAGAAAAATGTGTACAAAACTTATGGAGATAAATTGCACCCTTACTCTTGTGTCATGTAATTTACATTTGAACCAAAATATTTTAATTGATATTCTGACAATTAAGTATATTTCTAATCGAATGAAAGAGAAAATTTCCTCTGATTTCTCTTTAATTGTTATGGTAACTCTCAGTCAAAATTGAGGACCACTGTGTCATTAACATTGATAACAGTGCATAGTGAAAAAAGTGTAGAAAAGCTTTGGAGAAAGACTGCAACTTTAATCTCATGCCACATGACCCCGGATGACATAATCGTGATAATTTTTGTCTGACAACCCATCAGGCTGAGGGACTAAAATGAAGTGAGTCTGGTGGATGGGTGCCTGAGTCGTTGACATTAGAAAAACATGCACAAAACATATGGAGAAAACTGCAACTTTAAACTCAAGTCACGTGACACCTGATGTTTATGTGAGAGAATTTTTTTAAAAAGGGACGGTGTTTTAAATACGATATGTTGATCCACAATTCCTATATCTGTGTGGTCACTCGTACATGTTTTATTCCTCCATGCTCGTACGGTGTCAAAATTTGCACATGTGCTGCAGTCAAGTTGGAACTCGCTAAAACAGTGCGTTTCAATTTTAATGATTACGTGTAAGTCACCAGTGGCTGCTCCTTTTAGCTGCGCCCTAACACTGCGCATGTGCAATGGTAAGGTGGCTTTCAGAAAACTCTGCGACGCGGTAGTCGACTCTCATTACGAAATCGGTTGTAACAAAATTCCGATTACAACAAGCACAAATCTGTGGTCCCGGTGAAAACTTGCATATTTCTATAGGGAGGAAATATGTTACAGCAAAATAGCATTGTACAAAATTCCTGGTACAACGAAAGGTTTTCGTGACTCCGTTGCCTGAAAAACCATTCTTGACGACCCATTCATAAAGCGTTTGCGAATCGGGGTGTTGAAAACACGTGTGCGGTGCTTCACACTGGTTCCCGCCGGGCCGAACCGTTGCCAAAGAAGGCATGATGGAAATGCGGCAAGCAGTCAAAGAACAGGTTCTGCCAAAAAAGGGTCGTACGTTCCACTACATCGAATGCAGCTCTATAGTTGCAAGTCGAAAAACACTGCCGTCACAAATTTTTCTGCAGGTTCATTCACAAAAAATGATCTCATGTCTATGTTTGTGTTTTCTGTGTTCATGAATTCAATTTGAAGTTGTAATGCTTGCACTTAAGGGAGCGTGCTTCCACAAAATTTCCAGTCGTGCAACACAAGGCTATCGCACACACGCTTACAACTCGATATACAGACATTGTTTGCCAGTTTCCTGTCGTCATGACACGCATAGTGCACGATTAAAAAATCCATGATATTTTACATTCATTACACAAACGCCAAAATAAAAATTCCTATCCCATTTCCGCCCCAAATAAGTTTGCATGACTATTCTTGTATCTCAAGAGTCCAACTAATCGCCCAACACTGAATTATTCATATTGCTGCAAAGAGATCTAGTGTGCCTGCCAATGAGACTGTGCGCTTTCATGACGTACAGTTGGCAAGACACAGCTATCCAATTGCAGTACTCATTCATGACATATTTCTTCTTCAGCGACCATCTCGAGCGCGGGCGACCGCGACGCATTGGGCGAGTGATCTCGGACTACCAATCAATCGTGTCATGCAGCTTGTGTCAAAAATCAAAAGAGAGGGAAAAATTATACAAAAAATGTCTCTCTGTGACACAATTTGTGTTGGAAACACTACTTATATGGATGGGGGCTTTAGTTGATGAGCCTTCACATTCTTGCAGGTACACACAGGCCTACATGTGCATGCAGGTTAGTTACTGTTGGCTCTGTTGTCATCCATGGCGATCGAAAGTCTTTTAAAAATCCCTGGATCAATGCTTTCACATGTATTTGCTTTTTAAAATTTCACATGCACATTAAACATGTTGTCCTATGACAGTGAAGTATATTATTCTGAACACATCACAAGGTATTTGATTAATCATAACTGAGAGATCTTTTGATCAACCACGTTGTCCTAATTTTATATTACGGAAAAACTGAAATACAAGCAGTGACAAGTGAGGAATCGGGTTTGGCTTCTCTTTTCGTGTGGTTGGAACGAATGTGAGAACAATAAAAAAAAAAGTAATACAAGAAGCACTGCCCACAAGCTATTCCAAAACCACAAACTTGATGACGGCGATAGGGAAACAAAACCTTTTGACAGGCAGGTTGATGGCTGCATGCTGAAGTATCACGTTATGTCTTATCTCTTCACCAAAAGAGACAATACAAACGTGATGCTGAATGACTGAAACCACAAAGTATGCAGTCACTGTTGTGAATATAATTGTCTGCTTTCATCTTATGAGGGTTGTGGGAACATTCTGAACAAATTAGCCAGAATACCGCAGTGTTGAAATTCAATACCAAATAAGTCGGTATTCCAGTATTCATGGATTGTTAGTCGATATTGTTCAGTATAAAAAACAAAACCGCGGTATTTGGTAATACCGAAATACCGCCCAAGTCAATCTTCCACAACTTGCTGTTTGCACCAAGAGTAATCTTAAGTCTTCATTTGTTCTTGTGTACGTAATATCATTTGACTCTTACTTCCAGTTGAAACTGGTTCAAACCGGAAGTGCTTTATAATTTAAAATCGATAATAGATATGAACCTACTTTTGACGGTGTCAGTCTTGGACACAAATTTTGTTCCTCAAAATGTACAGATGACATCATGCAACACTGGAGTGCCCTCTGGAGACAGGTTGAAATAATT